>NW_028324175.1:1810989-1961905 GCF_054372755.1 Phalangium opilio
AATCGTATACAAACAAACCCCTCCATAGGAAATACATTAGACTAAATTCTGGAGGCTCGTAACTCTGGTTTTACCAGAGATACGGGGATGTAAATAATGTGACCTTGACACAAATGTTCGGATAATTATAAAGGTCTTTGCATGTTCCAAGAAAAAAAAACTTCGTGGTTTCGAACCTGTGGCCTTCCGAGAGTGAGGCGGATGCGATAACCGCTACACTAAAGATATGTTATTATTTTTAATCGAAAGAACAGGGTCAAGTAATTAAGCAATACGTGAACAAACAAACCCCTCCATAGAAAATGCATTAGACTATGCTTTGCAGGCTCGTAACTCTGTTTCTACTGGAGATACGGGGATGTCCTTTGAGTATGTTATAGTCCAATTTGTCCCCCATCTAACCAATTTAAAAACATTGAGCTACGACAAACAGTAGTCGAGTAATTAAGCTAATCGTAAACAAACAAACCCCTCCATAGGAAATGCATTAGACTATACTTTGCAGGCCCATAACTCTGTGTCTACTAAAGATAAGGGGATGACCTTAGGATATGCTATAGTCCAAATTGTCCCCCATCTAACCATACTAAAAATATTGAGCTACGACAAACAAGGGCCGAGATATTAAGCAAAATGTTCGTCAACTTTGGTATCGTCTCACTTATTTTTATTATGTTACTTATGATTTTTGCACTAAACTTTGGAGGCTCATAACTCTTGTTCTACAAGAGGTACTGGGATCTCCTTTGGATATGTTATAGTACTCTTTGCTCCCCATACAAGGATACTTTAAACTTGAGGCTACCTCAATATCGTCGTCAACTTACTTTTTGTCTCACTTATTGTTAGAAGGTTACTTTTGATTTTTGAAAATATACTTTGCAGGCTCGTAACTCTGTTTCTACTGGAGATACGGGGATGTCCTTTGAGTATGTTATAGACCAATTTGTCCCCCATCTAGCCATACTAAGAATTAGGGCTTCGACAAACAGTAGTCGAGTAATTAAGCTAATCGTAAACAAACAAACCCCTCCATAGGAAAAACATTAGACTAAATTCTGGAGGCTGGTAACTCTGGTTCTACCAGAGATACGGGGATGTAAATAATGTGACCTTGACACAAATGTTCGGATAATTATAAAAAAAACTTCGCGGTTTCGAACCTGTGGCCTTCCAGGAGTGAGGCGGATGCGTTAACTGCTACACTAAAGATATGTTATTATTTTTAATCGAAAGAACAGGGTCAAGTAATTAAGCAATACGTGAACAAACAAACCCCTCCATAGAAAATGCATTAGACTATACTTTGCAGGCTCGTAACTCTGTTTCTACTGGGGATACGAGGATGTCCTTAGGGTATGTTATAGTCCAAATTGTCCCCCATCTAACCATACTAAAAACGTTGGGCTACGACAAACAGGGGCCGAGAAATTAAGTTAAACGTAAAAAAACAAACCCCTCCATAGAAAATGCATTAGACTATACTTTGCAGGCTCGTAACTCTGTTTCTACTGGAGATACGGGGATGTCCTTTGAGTATGTTATAGTCCAATTTGTCCCCCATCTAACCATACTAAAAACATTGAGCTATGACAAACAGGAGCCGAGATATTAAGCAAAATGTTCGTCAACTTTGGTATCGTCTCACTTATTTTTATTATGTTACTTATGATTTTTGCACTAAACTTTGGAGGCTCATAATTAACTCTTGTTCTACAAGAGATACTGGGATCTCCTTTGGATATGTTATAGTACTCTTTGCTCCCCATACAAGGATACTTTAAACTTGAGGCTACCTCAATATCGTCGTCAACTTACTTTTTGTCTCACTTATTGTTAGAAGGTTACTTTTGATTTTTGAAAATATACTTTGCAGGCTCGTAACTCTGTTTCTACTGGAGATACGGGGATGTCCTTTGAGTATGTTATAGACCAATTTGTCCTTCATCTAGCCATACTAAGAATTAGGGCTACGACAAACAGTAGTCGAGTAATTAAGCTAATCGTATACAAACAAACCCCTCCATAGGAAATACATTAGACTAAATTCTGGAGGCTCGTAACTCTGGTTTTACCAGAGATACGGGGATGTAAATAATGTGACCTTGACACAAATGTTCGGATAATTATAAAGGTCTTTGCATGTTCCAAGAAAAAAAAACTTCGTGGTTTCGAACCTGTGGCCTTCCGAGAGTGAGGCGGATGCGATAACCGCTACACTAAAGATATGTTATTATTTTTAATCGAAAGAACAGGGTCAAGTAATTAAGCAATACGTGAACAAACAAACCCCTCCATAGAAAATGCATTAGACTATGCTTTGCAGGCTCGTAACTCTGTTTCTACTGGAGATACGGGGATGTCCTTTGAGTATGTTATAGTCCAATTTGTCCCCCATCTAACCATACTAAAAACATTGAGCTACGACAAACAGTAGTCGAGTAATTAAGCTAATCGTAAACAAACAAACCCCTCCATAGGAAATGCATTAGACTATACTTTGCAGGCCCATAACTCTGTGTCTACTAAAGATAAGGGGATGACCTTAGGATATGCTATAGTCCAAATTGTCCCCCATCTAACCATACTAAAAATATTGAGCTACGACAAACAAGGGCCGAGATATTAAGCAAAATGTTCGTCAACTTTGGTATCGTCTCTCTTATTTTTATTATGTTACTTATGATTTTTGCACTAAACTTTGGAGGCTCATAACTCTTGTTCTACAAGAGGTACTGGGATCTCCTTTGGATATGTTATAGTACTCTTTGCTCCCCATACAAGGATACTTTAAACTTGAGGCTACCTCAATATCGTCGTCAACTTACTTTTTGTCTCACTTATTGTTAGAAGGTTACTTTTGATTTTTGAAAATATACTTTGCAGGCTCGTAACTCTGTTTCTACTGGAGATACGGGGATGTCCTTTGAGTATGTTATAGACCAATTTGTCCCCCATCTAGCCATACTAAGAATTAGGGCTACGACAAACAGTAGTCGAGTAATTAAGCTAATCGTAAACAAACAAACCCCTTCATAGGAAATACATTAGACTAAATTCTGGAGGCTCGTAACTCTGGTTCTACCAGAGATACGGGGATGTAAATAATGTGACCTTGACACAAATGTTCGGATAATTATAAAAAAAACTTCGCGGTTTCGAACCTGTGGCCTTCCGGGAGTGAGGCAGATGCGTTAACTGCTACACTAAAGATATGTTATTATTTTTAATCGAAAGAACAGGGTCAAGTAATTAAGCAATACGTGAACAAACAAACCCCTCCATAGAAAATGCATTAGACTATACTTTGCAGGCTCGTAACTCTGTTTCTACTGGAGATACGAGGATGTCCTTAGGGTATGTTATAGTCCAAATTGTCCCCCATCTAACCATACTAAAAACGTTGGGCTACGACAAACAGGGGCCGAGTAATTAAGTTAAACGTGAACAAACAAACCCCTCCATAGAAAATGCATTAGACTATACTTTGCAGGCTCGTAACTCTGTTTCTACTGTAGATACGGGGATGTCCTTTTAGTATGTTACAGTCCAATTTGTCCCCCATCTAACCATACTAAAAACATTGAGCTACGACAAACAGGGGCCGAGTAATTAAGCTAAACGTAAACAAACAACCCGTCCATAGGAAATGCATTAGACTATACTTTGCATGCCCATAACTCTGTGTCTACTAGAGATACGGGGATGTCCTTAGGGTATGATATAGCCCAAATTGTCTCCCATCTAACCATACTAAAAACTTTGGGCTACGACAAACAGGAGCCGAGTAATTAAGCTAAACGTAAACAAACAACCCATCCATAGGAAATGCATTAGACTATACTTTGCAGGCTCGTAACTCTGTTTCTACTGGAGATACGGGGATGTCCTTTGAATATGTTTTAGTCCAATTTGTCCCCCATCTAACCATACAAGTAACCTTCTAACAATAAGTGAGACAAAAAATAAGTTGACGACGATATTGAGGTAGCCTCAAGTTTAAAGTATCCTTGTATGGGGAGCAAAGAGTACTATAACATATCCAAAGGAGATCCCATTATCTCTTGTAGAACAAGAGTTATGAGCCTCCAAAGTTTAGTGCAAAAATCATAAGTAACATAATAAAAATAAGTGAGACGATACCAAAGTTGACGAACATTTTGCTTAATATCTCGGCCAATGTTTGTCGTAGCTCAATGTTTTTAGTATGGTTAGATGACGGACAATTTGGACTATAACATATCCTAAGGACATCCCCGTATCTCTAGTAGACACAGAGTTATGGGCCTGCAAAATATAGTCTACTGCATTTCCTATGGACGGGTTGTTTGTTTACGTTTAGCTTAATTACTCGGCCCCTGTTGGTCGTAACTCAATATTTTTAGTATGGTTAGATGGGGGACAAATTGGACTATAACATACTCAAAGGACATCCCCGTATCTCCAGTAGAAACAGAGTTAGGAGCCTGCAAATTATAGTCCAATGCATTTTCTATGGAGAGGTTTGTTTTTTCACGTATTGCTTAATTACTTGACCCTGTTCTTTCGATTAAAAATAATAACATATCTTTAGTGTAGCGGTTATCGCATCCGCCTCACTCCCGGAAGGCCACAGGTTCGAAACCGCGAAGTTTTTTTTTATAATTATCCGAACATTTGTGTCAAGGTCATATTATTTACATCCCCGTATCTCTGGTAGAACCAGAGTTACGAGCCTCCAGAATTTAGTCTAATGTATTTCCTATGGAGGGGGTTTGTTTGTTTACGATTAGCTTAATTACTCGACTACTGTTTGTCGTAGCCCTAATTCTTGGTATGGCTAGATGAAGGACAAATTGGTCTATAACATACTCAAAGGACATCCCCGTATCTCCAGTAGAAACAGAGTTACGAGCCTGCAAAGTATAGTCTAATGCATTTTCTATGGAGGGGTTTGTTTGTTCACGTATTGCTTAATTACTTGACCCTGTTCTTTCGATTAAAAATGATAACATATCTTTAGTGTAGCGGTTATCGCATCCGCCTCACTCTCGGAAGGCCACAGGTTCGAAACCGCGAAGTTTTTTTTTTGCTTGGAACATGCAAAGACCTTTATAATTATCCGAACATTTGTGTCAAGGTCACATTATTTACATCCCCGTATCTCTGGTAGAACCAGAGTTACGAGCCTGCAAAGTTTATTTTCAAAAATCAAAAGTAACCTTCTAACAATAAGTGAGACAAAAAATAAGTTGACGACGATATTGAGGTAGCCTCAAGTTTAAAGTATCCTTGTATGGGGAGCAAAGAGTACTATAACATATCCAAAGGAGATCCCAGTATCTCTTGTAGAACAAGAGTTATGAGCCTCCAAAGTTTAGTGCAAAAATCATAAGTAACATAATAAAAATAAGTGAGACGATACCAAAGTTGACGAACATTTTGCTTAATATCTCGGCCAATGTTTGTCGTAGCTCAATGTTTTTAGTATGGTTAGATGACGGACAATTTGGACTATAACATATCCTAAGGACATCCCCGTATCTCTAGTAGACACAGAGTTATGGGCCTGCAAAATATAGTCTACTGCATTTCCTATGGACGGGTTGTTTGTTTACGTTTAGCTTAATTACTCGGCCCCTGTTGGTCGTAGCTCAATATTTTTAGTATGGTTAGATGGGGGACAAATTGGACTATAACATACTCAAAGGACATCCCCGTATCTCTTGTAGACACAGAGTTATGGGCCTGCAAAGTATAGTCTAATGCATTTCCTATGGACGGGTTGTTTGTTTACGTTTAGCTTAATTACTCGGCCCCTGTTTTTCGTAGCTCAATGTTTTTAGTATGGTTAGATGGGGGACAAATTGGACTATAACATACTCAAAGGACATCCCCGTATCTCCAGTAGAAACAGAGTTACGAGCCTGCAAAGTATAGTCTAATGCATTTTCTATGGAGGGGTTTGTTTGTTCACGTATTGCTTAATTACTTGACCCTGTTCTTTCTATTAAAAATAATAACATATCTTTAGTGTAGCGGTTATCGCATCCGCCTCACTCCCGGAAGGCCACAGGTTCGAAACCGCGAAGTTTTTTTTTATAATTATCCGAACATTTGTGTCAAGGTCACATTATTTACATCCCCGTATCTCTGAGATCCCACAACGCCGCTCCCGGGTGGGCTCGAACCACTAAATTATTTGTTAACTGCTGAACGCGCTAACCATTGCGCCACGGAAGCTCAGAAATTAAATGGTTGTCACGTATTGTGGAAAAGTTTTGACTTTTTACGCTACATCTGAGACCCCACAACACCTCTCCCGGGTGGGCTCGAACCTTCAACCTTTCGATTAACAGCTGAACGCGCTAATCATTGCGCCACGGAAGCCCAACAATTAAATGGTCGTCAGGTATTGTGAAAAAACTTTGGCTTTCCACGTTACGTTTGAGATCCCACAACACCGCGCCCGGGTGGGCTCGAACCACCAACCTATTGGTTAACAGCCGAACGCGCTAACCATTGAGCCACGGAAGCTCAGAAATTAAATGGTTGTCACGTATTGTGGATAAGTTATGACTTATTAAGTTACATCTGAGACCCTACAACACCTCTCTCGGTTGGGCTCGAACCACCAACCTTTCGGTTAACAGCCGAACGCGCTAACCATTGCGCCAAGGAAGCCCAAAAAATAAATGGTCGTCAGGTATTGTGGAAAAACTTTGGCTTTCTACGTTACATTTGAGATCCCACAACACCGCTCCCGGGTGGGCTCGAACCACCAACCTATTGGCTACCAGCCGAACGCGCTAAGCATTGAGCCACGGAAGCTCAGAAATTAAATGGTTGTTACGTATTGTGGAAAAGTTTTGACATTTTACGCTACATCTGAGACCCCACAAAACCTCTCCCGGGTGGGCTCGAACCACCAGTCTTTTGAATAGCAGCTGAACGCGCTAACCATTTCGCCACGGAAGCCTAAATATTAAATGGTCGTCATGTATTGTGAAAAACTCTGACTTTTTACGTTACATCTGAGACCTCACAAAACGCTCCCGGATGGGCTCGAAAAACCAAAATTTCGGTTAAAAGCCGAAAGCGCTAGCCATTGAGCCACGGAAGCTCTGAAATTAAATGGTCGTCCGGTATTGTGGAAAAACTTTGACTTTTTACGTAACATACTTTTTGCTTTAATTCAAGCAATGTAACGATATTCATTCAAAAAACTGTTAAAATTCAATTTTCAGTAAGAAATCGTATTCACGGATTTTGTGTCTTGAAGAAGAAAAACCTGCGATTTTTTCGGTACTTTTTTGAATGAATTTTTTTCTGGAGAAATTTTTGACCGAATTCACCTTAATTCCCTATAAAACACTCATTGAAAGTGATTTCATCTCGATTGAACAATAAATAAAAATGTACCTCGATTTTTAATAACATTTTCAAAATCGACGTAACTCGGCCTAAGAAAAACATTTTGAGTATTTGTTCACTGTTTTCAAATATAACCACTGAAACCATTATTTTTGTAATTTTTGCGTTAATTCAAGCAAATGTAACGATATTCATTCAACAAACTGTTAAAATTCAATTTTAAATAAGTAATCGTTGTCACGGATTTTGTATCTTGAAGAAAAAAAACATGCGATTTTTTCGGTACACTTTTGAATGCATTTTTTTCTGGAGAAATGTTTGACCGAATTCAGCTTAATTCCCTATAAAACACTCATTGAAAGTGATTTCATCTCGATTGAACAATAATTAAAAATTTACCTCGATTTTTAATAACATTTTCAAAATCGACGTTTCACGGCCAAAGAAGCTTACTTTGAGTATTTCTTCACTATTTTCAAATATGTTCACTGAAACCATTATTTTTATGCTTTTTGCTTTAATTCAAGCAAATGTAACGATATTCAATCAAAAAACTGTTAAAATTCAATTTTCAGTAAGAAATCGTATTCACGGATTTTGTGTCTTGAAGAAGAAAAACCTGCGATTTTTTCGGTACTTTTTTGACTGAATTTTTTTCTGGAGAAATTTTTGACCGAATTCAGCTTAATTCCCTATAAAACACTCATTAAAAGTGATTTCATCTCGATTGAACAATAAATAAAAATGTACCTCGATTTTTAATAACATTTTCAAAATCGACTTTTCACGGCCAAAGAAGCATATTTTGAGTATTTCTTCACTATTTTCAAAAATAACCACTGAAACCATTATTTTTATACTTTTTGCTTTAATGCAAGCAAATGTAACGATATTCATTCAACAAACTGTTAAAATTCAATTTTAAATAAGAAATCGTTGTCACGGATTTTGTATCTTGAAGATAAAAAACATGCGATTTTTTCGGTACTTTTTTGAATGCATTTTTTTCTGGAGAAATTTTTGACCGAATTCAGCTTAATTCCCAATAAAACACTCATTAAAAGTGATTTCATCTCGATTGAACAATAAATAAAAATGTACCTCGATTTTTAATAACATTTTCAAAATCGACGTAACTCGGCCTAAGAAAAACATTTTGAGTATTTGTTCACTATTTACAAATATATTCACTGAAACCATTATTTTTATACTTTTTGCTTTAATTCAAGCAAATGTAACGATATTCATTCAAAAAACTGTTAAAATTCAATTTTTCAATAAGAAATCGTTGTCACGGATTTTGTATCTTGAAGAAGAAAAAACATGCGATTTTTTCAATACACTTTTGAATGCATTTTTTTCTGGAGAAATGTTTGACTGAATTCAGCTTAATTGCCTATAAAACACTCATTGAAAGTGATTTCATCTCGATTGAACAATAATTAAAAATTTACCTTGATTTTTAATAACATTTTCAAAATCGACGTTTCACGGCCAAAGAAGCATACTTTGAGTATTTCTTCACTATTTTCAAATATATTCATTGAAACCATTATTTTTATACTTTTTGCTTTAATTCAAGCAATGTAACGATATTCATTCAAAAAACTGTTAAAATTCAATTTTCAATAAGAAATCGTATTCACGGATTTTGTGTCAAGAAGAAGAAAAACCTGCGATTTTTTCGGTACTTTTTTGAATGAATTTTTTTCTGGAGAAATTTTTGACCGAATTCAGCTTAATTCCCTATAAAACACTCATTGAAAGTGATTTCATCTCGATTGAACAATAAATAAAAATGTACCTCGATTTTTAATAACATTTTGTAACGTAGAAAGCCAAAATTTTTCCACAATACCTGACGACCATTTAATTTTTGGGCTTCCGTGGCGCAATGGTTAGCACGTTCGGCTGTTAACCAATAGGTTGGTGGTTCGAGCCCATCCGGGACCGGTGTTGTGAGGCCTCAGATGTGACGTTAAAAGTCAAGGTTTTCCACAATACCTGACAACCATTTAATTTCTGAGCTTCCGTGGCTCAATGGTTAGCGCGTTCGGCTGTTAACCAATAGGTTGGTGGTTCGAGCCCACCCGGGAGCGGTGTTGTGGGATCTGAAATGTAACGTAGAAAGCCAAAGTTTTTGCACAATAAATGACGACCATTTAATTTTTGGGCTTCCGTGGCGCAATGGTTAGCGCGTTCGGCTGTTAACCAATAGGTTGGTGGTTCGACCCCATCCGGGAGCGGTGTTGTGAGGTCTCAGATGTGACGTAAAAAGTCAAGGTTTTTACATAATACCTGACGAGCATTTAACTTTTGGGCTTCCGTGGCGCAATGGTTAGCGCGCTCGGCTGTTAACCAATAGGTTGGTGGTTCGAGCCCACCCGGGAGCGGTGTTGTGTGATCTCAAATGTAACGTAGAAAGCCAAAGTTTTTCCACAATACCTGACGACCATTTAATTTTTGGGCTTCCGTGGCGCAATGGTTAGCGCGTTCAGCTGCTATTCAAAAGACTGGTGGTTTGAGCTCTCCCGGGAGCGGTGTTGTGACGTCTCAAATGTAACATAAAATGTCAGAGTTTTTCCACAACACCTGTCGAACATTGAATTTTTGGGCTTCTCTGGCGCAATGGTTAGCGCGTTCAGCTGTTAATCGAGAGGTTGGTGGTACGAGCCCACCCGGGAGAGGTGTTGTGGGGTCTCAGATGTAGCGTAAAAAGTCAAAACTTTTCCACAATACGTGACAACCATTTAATTTCTGGGCTTCCGTGGCTCAATGATTAGCGCGTTCGGCTGTTAACCAATAGGTTGGTGGTTCGAGCTCATCCGGGAGCGGTGTTGTGAGGTCTCAGATGTGACGTAGAAAGCCAAAGTTTTTCCACAATACCTGACGACCATTTAATTTTTGGGCTTCCGTGGCGCAATGGTTAGCGCGTTCGGCTGTTAAGCAATAGGTTGGTGGTTCGAGCCCATCCGGGAGCGGTGTTGTGAGGTCTCAGATGTGACGTAAAAAGTCAAGGTTTTTACACAATACCTGACGAGCATTTAATTTTTGGGATTCCGTGGCGCAATGGTTAGCGCGTTCAGCTGTTAACCGAAAGGTTGGTGGTTCGAGCCCACCCGGGAGAGGTGTTGTGGGGTCTCAAATGTAACGTAGAAAGCCAAAGTTTTTCCACAACACCTGACAACCATTTAATTTCTGAGTTCCGTGGCTCAATGGTTAGCGCGTTCGGCTGTTAACCAATAGGTTGGTGGTTCGAGCCCATCCGGGAGCGGTGTTGTGAGGTCTCAGATGTGACGTAAAAAGTCAAGGTTTTTACACAATACCTGACAAGCATTTAACTTTTGGGCTTCCGTGGCGCAATGGTTAGCGCGTTCGGCTGTTAACCAATAGGTTGGGGTTCGAGCCCATCCGGGAGCGGTGTTGTGAGGTCTCAGATGTGACGTAAAAAGTCAAGTTTTTTGCACAATACCTGACGAGCATTTAGGTTTTGGGCTTCCGTGGCGCAATGGTTAGCGCGTTCGGCTGTTAAGCAATAGGTTGGTGGTTCGAGCCCATCCGGGAGCGGTGTTGTGAGGTCTCAGATGTGACGTAAAAAGTCAAGGTTTTCCACAATACCTGACAACCATTTAATTTCTGAGCTCTGTGGCTCAATGGTTAGCGCGTTCGGCTGTTAACCAATAGGTTGGTGGTTCGAGCCCACCCGGGAGCGGTGTTGTGGGATCTGAAATGTAACGTAGAAAGCCAAAGTTTTTGCACAATAAATGACGACCATTTAATTTTTGGGCTTCCGTGGCGCAATGGTTAGCGCGTTCGGCTGTTAACCAATAGGTTGGTGGTTCGACCCCATCCGGGAGCGGTGTTGTGAGGTCTCAGATGTGACGTAAAAAGTCAAGGTTTTTACATAATACCTGACGAGCATTTAACTTTTGGGCTTCCGTGGCGCAATGATTAGCGCGTTCGGCTGTTAACCAATAGGTTGGTGGTTCGAGCCCATCCGGGAGCGGTGTTGTGTGATCTCAAATGTAACGTAGAAAGCCAAAGTTTTTCCACAATACCTGACGACCATTTAATTTTTGGGCTTCCGTGGCGCAATGATTAGCGCGTTCAGCTGTTAATCGAAAGGTTGAAGGTTCGAGCCCACCCGGGAGAGGTGTTGTGGGGTCTCAGATGTAGCGTAAAAAGTCAAAACTTTTCCACAATACGTGACAACCATTTAATTTCTGAGCTTCCGTGGCTCAATGGTTAGCGCTTTCAGCTGTTAACCAATAGGTTGGTGGTTCGAGCCCATCCGGGAGCGGTGTTGTGGGGTCTCAGATGTGACGTAAAAAGTCAAGGTTTTTCCACAATACCTGACGAGCATTTAATTTTTGGGCTTCCGTGGCGCAATGGTTAGCGCGTTCAGCAGTTAACAAATAGGTTGGTGGTTCGAGCCCACCCGGGAGCGGTGTTGTGGGATCTGAAATGTAACGTAGAAAGCCAAAGTTTTTGCACAATAAATGACGACCATTTAATTTTTGGGCTTCCGTGGCGCAATGGTTAGCGCGTTCGGCTGTTAACCAATAGGTTGGTGGTTCGAGCCCATCCGGGAGCGGTGTTGTGAGGTCTCAGATGTGACGTAAAAAGTCAAGGTTTTTACACAATACCTGACGAGCATTTAATTTTTGGGATTCCGTGGCGCAATGGTTAGCGCGTTCAGCTGTTAACCGAAAGGTTGGTGGTTCGAGCCCACCCGGGAGAGGTGTTGTGGGGTCTCAAATGTAACGTAGAAAGCCAAAGTTTTTCCACAACACCTGACAACCATTTAATTTCTGAGTTCCGTGGCTCAATGGTTAGCGCGTTCGGCTGTTAACCAATAGGTTGGTGGTTCGAGCCCATCCGGGAGCGGTGTTGTGAGGTCTCAGATGTGACGTAAAAAGTCAAGGTTTTTACACAATACCTGACAAGCATTTAACTTTTGGGCTTCCGTGGCGCAATGGTTAGCGCGTTCGGCTGTTAACCAATAGGTTGGGGTTCGAGCCCATCCGGGAGCGGTGTTGTGAGGTCTCAGATGTGACGTAAAAAGTCAAGTTTTTTGCACAATACCTGACGAGCATTTAGGTTTTGGGCTTCCGTGGCGCAATGGTTAGCGCGTTCGGCTGTTAAGCAATAGGTTGGTGGTTCGAGCCCATCCGGGAGCGGTGTTGTGAGGTCTCAGATGTGACGTAAAAAGTCAAGGTTTTCCACAATACCTGACAACCATTTAATTTCTGAGCTCTGTGGCTCAATGGTTAGCGCGTTCGGCTGTTAACCAATAGGTTGGTGGTTCGAGCCCACCCGGGAGCGGTGTTGTGGGATCTGAAATGTAACGTAGAAAGCCAAAGTTTTTGCACAATAAATGACGACCATTTAATTTTTGGGCTTCCGTGGCGCAATGGTTAGCGCGTTCGGCTGTTAACCAATAGGTTGGTGGTTCGACCCCATCCGGGAGCGGTGTTGTGAGGTCTCAGATGTGACGTAAAAAGTCAAGGTTTTTACATAATACCTGACGAGCATTTAACTTTTGGGCTTCCGTGGCGCAATGATTAGCGCGTTCGGCTGTTAACCAATAGGTTGGTGGTTCGAGCCCATCCGGGAGCGGTGTTGTGTGATCTCAAATGTAACGTAGAAAGCCAAAGTTTTTCCACAATACCTGACGACCATTTAATTTTTGGGCTTCCGTGGCGCAATGATTAGCGCGTTCAGCTGTTAATCGAAAGGTTGAAGGTTCGAGCCCACCCGGGAGAGGTGTTGTGGGGTCTCAGATGTAGCGTAAAAAGTCAAAACTTTTCCACAATACGTGACAACCATTTAATTTCTGAGCTTCCGTGGCTCAATGGTTAGCGCTTTCAGCTGTTAACCAATAGGTTGGTGGTTCGAGCCCATCCGGGAGCGGTGTTGTGGGGTCTCAGATGTGACGTAAAAAGTCAAGGTTTTTCCACAATACCTGACGAGCATTTAATTTTTGGGCTTCCGTGGCGCAATGGTTAGCGCGTTCAGCAGTTAACAAATAGGTTAGTGGTTCGAGCCCACCCGGGAGCGGCGTTGTGGGATCTCAAACGTAACGTAGAAAGCCAAAGTTTTTCCACAATACCTGACGACCATTTAATTTTTGGGCTTCCGTGGCGCAATGGTTAACGCGTTCGGCTGTTTACCAATAGGTTGGTGGTTCGAGCCCACCCGGGAGCGGTGTTGTGAGGTCTCAGATGTGACGTAAAAAGTCAAGGTTTTTACATAATACCTGACGAGCATTTAACTTTTGGGCTTCCGTGGCGCAATGGTTAGCGCGCTCGGCTGTTAACCAATAGGTTGGTGGTTCGAGCCCACCCGGGAGCGGTGTTGTGTGATCTCAAATGTAACGTAGAAAGCCAAAGTTTTTCCACAATACCTGACGACCATTTAATTTTTGGGCTTCCGTGGCGCAATGGTTAGCGCGTTCAGCTGCTATTCAAAAGACTGGTGGTTTGAGCTCTCCCGGGAGCGGTGTTGTGACGTCTCAAATGTAACATAAAATGTCAGAGTTTTTCCACAACACCTGTCGAACATTGAATTTTTGGGCTTCTCTGGCGCAATGGTTAGCGCGTTCAGCTGTTAATCGAGAGGTTGGTGGTACGAGCCCACCCGGGAGAGGTGTTGTGGGGTCTCAGATGTAGCGTAAAAAGTCAAAACTTTTCCACAATACGTGGGCTTCCGTGGCTCAATGATTAGCGCGTTCGGCTGTTAACCAATAGGTTTGTGGTTCGAGCCCATCCGGGATGCGGTGTTGTGAGGTCTCAGATGTAACGTAAAATGTCTGAGTTTTTCACATTACCTGACGAACATTTAATTTTTGGGCTTCCGTGGCGCAATGACTAGCGCGTTCAGCTGTTAATCGAAAGGTTGAAGGTTCGAGCCCACCCGGGAGAGGTGTTGTGGGGTCTCATATGTAGCGTAAAAAGTCAAAACTTATCCACAATACGTGACAATCATTTAATTTCTGAGTTCCGTGGCTCAATGGTTAGCGCGTTCGGCTGTTAACCAATAGGTTGGTGGTTCGAGCCCATCCGGGAGCGGTGTTGTGAGGTCTCAGATGTGACGTAAAAAGTCAAGGTTTTTACACAATACCTGACAAGCATTTAACTTTTGGGCTTCCGTGGCGCAATGGTTAGCGCGTTCGGCTGTTAACCAATAGGTTGGTGGTTCGAGCCCATCCGGGAGCGGTGTTGTGAGGTCTCAGATGTGACGTAAAAAGTCAAGTTTTTTGCACAATACCTGACGAGCATTTAGGTTTTGGGCTTCCGTGGCGCAATGGTTAGCGCGTTCGGCTGTTAAGCAATAGGTTGGTGGTTCGAGCCCATCCGGGAGCGGTGTTGTGAGGTCTCAGATGTGACGTAAAAAGTCAAGGTTTTCCACAATACCTGACAACCATTTAATTTCTGAGCTCTGTGGCTCAATGGTTAGCGCGTTCGGCTGTTAACCAATAGGTTGGTGGTTCGAGCCCACCCGGGAGCGGTGTTGTGGGATCTGAAATGTAACGTAGAAAGCCAAAGTTTTTGCACAATAAATGACGACCATTTAATTTTTGGGCTTCCGTGGCGCAATGGTTAGCGCGTTCGGCTGTTAACCAATAGGTTGGTGGTTCGACCCCATCCGGGAGCGGTGTTGTGAGGTCTCAGATGTGACGTAAAAAGTCAAGGTTTTTACATAATACCTGACGAGCATTTAACTTTTGGGCTTCCGTGGCGCAATGATTAGCGCGTTCGGCTGTTAACCAATAGGTTGGTGGTTCGAGCCCATCCGGGAGCGGTGTTGTGTGATCTCAAATGTAACGTAGAAAGCCAAAGTTTTTCCACAATACCTGACGACCATTTAATTTTTGGGCTTCCGTGGCGCAATGATTAGCGCGTTCAGCTGTTAATCGAAAGGTTGAAGGTTCGAGCCCACCCGGGAGAGGTGTTGTGGGGTCTCAGATGTAGCGTAAAAAGTCAAAACTTTTCCACAATACGTGACAACCATTTAATTTCTGAGCTTCCGTGGCTCAATGGTTAGCGCTTTCAGCTGTTAACCAATAGGTTGGTGGTTCGAGCCCATCCGGGAGCGGTGTTGTGGGGTCTCAGATGTGACGTAAAAAGTCAAGGTTTTTCCACAATACCTGACGAGCATTTAATTTTTGGGCTTCCGTGGCGCAATGGTTAGCGCGTTCAGCAGTTAACAAATAGGTTAGTGGTTCGAGCCCACCCGGGAGCGGCGTTGTGGGATCTCAAACGTAACGTAGAAAGCCAAAGTTTTTCCACAATACCTGACGACCATTTAATTTTTGGGCTTCCGTGGCGCAATGGTTAACGCGTTCGGCTGTTAACCAATAGGTTGGTGGTTCGAGCCCACCCGGGAGCGGTGTTGTGGGATCTCAAATGTAACGTAGAAAGCCAAAGTTTTTCCACAATACGTGACGACCATTTAATTTCTGAGCTTCCGTGGCTCAATGGTTAGCGCGTTCGGCTGTTAACCAATAGGTTGGTTGTTCGAGCCCATCCGGGAGCGGTGTTGTGAGGTCTCAGATGTGACGTAAAAAGTCAAGGTTTTTCCACAATACCTGACGAACATTTAATTTTTGGGCTTCCATGGCGCAATGGTTAGCGCGTTCGGCTGTTAACCGAAAGGTTGGTGGTTCGAGCCCACCCGGGAGAGGTGTTGTGGGGTCTCAGATGTAGCGTTAAAAGTCAAAACGTTTCCACAATACGTGACAACCATTTAATTTCTGAGCCTCCGTGGCTCAATGGTTAGCGCGTTCGGCTGTTAACCAATAGGTTAGTGGTTCGAGCCCACCCGGGAGCGGCGTTGTGGGATCTCAAATGTAACGTAGAAAGCCAAAGTTTTTCCACAATACCTGACGATCATTTAATTTTTGGGCTTCCGTGGCGCAATGGTTAGGGCGTTCGGCTGTTAACCATTAGGTTGGTGGTTCGAGCCCACCCGGGCGCGGTGTTGTGGGATCTCAAACGTAACGTAGAAAGCCAATGTTTTTCCACAATACCTGACGACCATTTAATTTTTGGGCTTCCGTGGGGCAATGATTAGCGCGTTCAGCTGTTAATCGAAAGGTTGAAGGTTCGAGCCCACCCGAGAGAGGTGTTGTGGGGTCTCAGATGTAGCGTAAAAAGTCAAAACTTTTCCGCAATACGTGAAAACTATTTAATTTCTGAGCTTCCGTGGCTCAATGGTTAGCGCATTCGGCTGTTAACCAATAGGTTGGTGGTTCGAGTCCATCCGGGAGCGGTGTTGTGACGTCTCAGATGTGACGTAAAAAGTCCAGGTTTTTCCACAATACCGGACGACCATTTAATTTTGGGGCTTCCGTGGCGCAATCGTTAGCGCGTTCGGCTGTTAACAGAAAGGTTGGTGGTTCGAGCACACCCGGGAGCGGTGCTATGAGGTCTCAGATGTTACATAAAAAGTCCAGGTTTTTCCACAATACCGGACGACCATTTAATTTTTGGGCTTCCATGGCGCAATGGTTAGCGCGTTCAGCTGCTATTCAAAAGACTGGTGGTTTGAGCCCTTCCGGGAGCGGTGTTGTGACGTCTCAGATGTAACATAAAATGTCAGAGTTTTTCCACAATACCTGACGAATATTGAACTTTTGGGCTTCCGTGGCGCAATGGTTAGCAAGTTCGGCTGTTAACCAGTAGGTTGGTGGTTCGCGCCCATCCGGGAGCGTTGTTGTGAGGTCTCAGATGTGACGTAAAAAGTCAAGGTTTTTCCACAATACCTGACGAGCATTTAATTTTTGGGCTTCCGTGGCGCAATGGTTAGCGCGTTCAGCAGTTAACAAATAGGTTAGTGGTTCGAGCCCACCCGGGAGCGGCGTTGTGGGATCTCAAACGTAACGTAGAAAGCCTAAGTTTTTCCACAATACCTGACGACCATTTAATTTTTGGGCTTCCGTGGCGCAATGGTTAACGCGTTCGGTGTTAACCAATAGGTTGGTGGTTCGAGCCCACCCGGGAGCGGTGTTGTGGGATCTCAAATGTAACGTAGAAAGCCAAAGTTTTTCCACAATACGTGACGACCATTTAATTTCTGAGCTTCCGTGGCTCAATGGTTAGCGCGTTCGGCTGTTAACCAATAGGTTGGTTGTTCGAGCCCATCCGGGAGCGGTGTTGTGAGGTCTCAGATGTGACGTAAAAAGTCAAGGTTTTTCCACAATACCTGACGAACATTTAATTTTTGGGCTTCCATGGCGCAATGGTTAGCGCGTTCGGCTGTTAACCGAAAGGTTGGTGGTTCGAGCCCACCCGGGAGAGGTGTTGTGGGGTCTCAGATGTAGCGTTAAAAGTCAAAACGTTTCCACAATACGTGACAACCATTTAATTTCTGAGCCTCCGTGGCTCAATGGTTAGCGCGTTCGGCTGTTAACCAATAGGTTAGTGGTTCGAGCCCACCCGGGAGCGGCGTTGTGGGATCTCAAATGTAACGTAGAAAGCCAAAGTTTTTCCACAATACCTGACGATCATTTAATTTTTGGGCTTCCGTGGCGCAATGGTTAGGGCGTTCGGCTGTTAACCATTAGGTTGGTGGTTCGAGCCCACCCGGGAGCGGTGTTGTGAGGTCTCAGAAGTGACGTAAAAAGTCAAGGTTTTTACACAATACCTGACGAGCATTTAATTTTTGGGCTTCCGTGGCGCAATGGTTAGCGCGTTCAGCAGTTAACAAATAGGTTAGTGGTTCGAGCCCACCCGGGAGCGGCGTTGTGGGATCTCAAACGTAACGTAGAAAGCCAAAGTTTTTCCACAATACCTGACGACCATTTAATTTTTGGGCTTCCGTGGCGCAATGGTTAACGCGTTCGGCTGTTAACAAATAGGTTGGTGGTTCGAGCCCACCCGGGAGCGGTGTTGTGGGATCTCAAATGTAACGTAGAAAGCCAAAGTTTTTCCACAATACGTGACAACCATTTAATTTCTGAGCTTCCGTGGCTGAATGGTTAGCGCGTTCAGCTTTTAACCAATAGGGGGGGGGTTCGAGCCCACCCGGGAGCGGTGTTGTGGGATCTCAAATGTAACGTAGAAAGACAAAGTTTTTCCACAATACCTGACGACCATTTATTTTTTGGGCTTCCTTGGCGCAATGGTTAGCGCGTTCGGCTGTTAACCGAAAGGTTGGTGGTTCGAGCCAAACCGAGAGAGGTGTTGTAGGGTCTCAGATGTAACGTAATAAGTCATAACTTATCCACAACACCTGACAACCATTTAATCTCTGAGCTTCCGTGGCTCAATGGTTAGCGCGTTCGGCTGTTAACCAATAGGTTGGTGGTTCGAGCCCATCCGCGAGCGGTGTTGTGAGGTCTCAGATGTAACGTAAAATGTCAGAGTTTTTCCACAATACCTGACGAACATTTAATTTTTGGGCTTCCGTGGCGCAATGGTTAGCGCGTTCGGCTGTTAACCATTAGGTTGGTGATTCGAGCCCACCCGGGCGCGGTGTTGTGGGATCTCAAACGTAACGTAGAAAGCCAATGTTTTTCCACAATACCTGACGACCATTTAATTTTTGGGCTTCCGTGGGGCAATGATTAGCGCGTTCAGCTGTTAATCGAAAGGTTGAAGGTTCGAGCCCACCCGAGACAGGTGTTGTGGGGTCTCAGATGTAGCGTAAAAAGTCAAAACTTTTCCGCAATACGTGAAAAGTATTTAATTTCTGAGCTTCCGTGGCTCAATGGTTAGCGCGTTCGGCTGTTAACCAATAGGTTGGTGGTTCGAGCCCATCCGGGAGCGGTGTTGTGACGTCTCAGATGTGACGTAAAAAGTCCAGGTTTTTCCACAATACCGGACGACCATTTAATTTTGGGGCTTCCGTGGCGCAATCGTTAGCGCGTTCGGCTGTTAACAGAAAGGTTGGTGGTTCGAGCACACCCGGGAGCGGTGCTATGAGGTCTCAGATGTTACGTAAAAAGTCCAGATTTTTCCACAATACCGGACGACCATTTAATTTTTGGGCTTCCGTGGCGCAATGGTTAGCGCGTTCAGCAGCTATTCAAAAGACTGGTGGTTTGAGCCCTTCCGGGAGCGGTGTTGTGAGGTCTCAGAAGTGACGTAAAAAGTCAAGGTTTTTACACAATACCTGACGAGCATTTAATTTTTGGGCTTCCGTGGCGCAATGGTTAGCGCGTTCAGCAGATAACAAATAGGTTAGTGGTTCGAGCCCACCCGGGAGCGGCGTTGTGGGATCTTAAACGTAACGTAGAAAGCCAAAGTTTTTCCACAATACCTGACGACCATTTAATTTTTGGGCTTCCGTGGCGCAATGGTTAACGCGTTCGGCTGTTAACAAATAGGTTGGTGGTTCGAGCCCACCCGGGAGCGGTGTTGTGGGATCTCAAATGTAACGTAGAAAGCCAAAGTTTTTCCACAATACGTGACAACCATTTAATTTCTGAGCTTCCGTGGCTGAATGGTTAGCGCGTTCAGCTTTTAACCAATAGGGTGGTGGTTCGAGCCCACCCGGGAGCGGTGTTGTGGGATCTCAAATGTAACGTAGAAAGACAAAGTTTTTCCACAATACCCGACGACCATTTATTTTTTGGGCTTCCTTGGCGCAATGGTTAGCGCGTTCGGCTGTTAACCGAAAGGTTGGTGGTTCGAGCCCAACCGAGAGAGGTGTTGTAGGGTCTCAGATGTAACGTAATAAGTCATAACTTATCCACAACACCTGACAACCATTTAATCTCTGAGCTTCCGTGGCTCAATGGTTGGCGCGTTTGGCTGTTAACCAATAGGGTGGTGGTTCGAGCCCATCCGGGAGCGGTGTTGTGAGGTCTCAGATGTAACGTAAAATGTCAGAGTTTTTCCACAATACCTGACGAACATTTAATTTTTGGGCTTCCGTGGCGCAATGGTTAGCGCGTTCGGCTGTTAACCAATAGGTTGGTGGTTCGAGCCCATCCGGGAGCGGTGTTGTGAGGTCTCAGATGTGACGTAAAAAGTCAAGGTTTTTACACAATACCTGACGAGCATTTAATTTTTTGCTTCCGTGGCGCAAGGGTTAGCGCGTTCAGCAGTTAACAAATAGGTTAGTGGTTCGAGCCCACCCGGGAGCGGCGTTGTGGGATCTCAAACGTAACGTAGAAAGCCAAAGTTTTTCCACAATACCTGACGACCATTTAATTTTTGGGCTTCCGTGGCGCAATGGTTAACGCGTTCGGCTGTTAACCAATAGGTTGGTGGTTCGAGCCCACCCGGGAGCGGTGTTGTGGGATCTCAAATGTAACGTAGAAAGCCAAAGTTTTTCCACAATACGTGACGACCATTTAATTTCTGAGCTTCCGTGGCTCAATGGTTAGCGCGTTCGGCTGTTAACCAATAGGTTGGTGGTTCGAGCCCATCCGGGAACGGTGTTGTGAGGTCTCAGAAGTGACGTAAATAGTCAAGGTTTTTCCACAATACCTGACGAACATTTAATTTTTGGGCTTCCATGGCGCAATGGTTAGCGCGTTCGGCTGTTAACCGAAAGGCTGGTGGTTCGAGCCCAACCGGGAGAGGTGTTGTGGGGTCTCAGATGTAGCGTAAAAAGTCAAAACTTTTCCACAATACGTGACAACCATTAAATTTCTGAGCTTCCGTGGCTGAATGGTTAGCGCGTTCAGCTTTTAACCAATAGGGTGGTGGTTCGAGCCCACCCGAGAACGGTGTTGTGGGATCTCAAATGTAACGTAGAAAGACAAAGTTTTTCCACAATACCTGACAACCATTTAATCTCTGAGCTTCCGTGGCTCAATGGTTAGCGCGTTCGGCTGTTAACCAATAGGTTGGTGGTTCGAGCCCATCCGGGAGCGGTGTTGTGAGGTCTTAGATGTAACGTAAAATGTCAGAGTTTTTCCACAATACCTGACGAACATTTAATTTTTGGGCTTCCGTGGCGCAATGGTTAGCGCGTACGGCTGTTAACCAATAGGTTGGTTGTTCGAGCCCATCCGGGAGCGGTGTTGTGAGGTCTCAGATGTGACGTAAAAAGTCAAGGTTTTTACACAATACCTGACGAGCATTTAACTTTTGGGCTTCCGTGGCGCAATGGTTAGCGCGTTCGGCTGTTAACCAATAGGTTGGTTGTTCGAGCCTATCCGGGAGCGGTGTTGTGAGGTCTCAGATGTGACGCAAAAAGTCAAGGTTTTTACACAATACCTGACGAGCATTTAATTTTTGGGCTTCCGTGGCTCAAAGGTTAGCGCGTTCGGCTCTTAACCTAAAGGTTGGTGGTTCGTGCCCATCCGGGAGCGGTGTTGTGGCGTCTCAGATGTAACGTAAAATGTCAGAGTTTTTCCACAATACCTGACGAACATTTAATTTTTGGGCTTCCTTGGCGCAATTATTAGCGCGTTCAACTGTTAATCGAAAGGCTGGTGGTTCAAGCCCACCCGGAATAGGTGTTGTGGGGTCTCAGATGTAGCGTAAAAAGTCAAAACTTATCCACAATACGTGACAACCATTTAATTTCTGAGATTCCGTGGCTCAATGGTTAGCGCGTTCGGCTGTTAACCAATAGGTTGGTGGTTCGAGCCCACCCGGGAGCGGTGGTGTGGGATCTCAAATGTAACGTAGAAAGCCAAAGTTTTGCCACAATACCTGACGACCATTAAATTTTTGGGCTTCCTTGGCGCAATTTTTAGTGCGTTCGGCTGTTAACCGAAAGGTTGGTGGTTCGTGCCCAACCGGAAGAGGTGTTGTAGGGTCTCAGATGTAACGTAAAAAGTCATAACTTATCTACAATACCTGACAACCATTTAATTTGTGAGCTTCCGTGTCTCAAAGGTTAGCGCGTTCGGCTGTTAACTAATAGGTGTGTGGTTCGAGCCCATCCGGGAGCGGTGTTGTGACGTCTCAGATGTGATGTAAAAAGTCAAGGTTTTTTCCACAACACCTGACGACCATTTAAATTTTGGGCTTCCGTGGCGCAATGGTTAGCGCGTTCGGATGTTAACCAATAGGTTGGTGGTTCGAGCAAATCCGGGAGCGGTGTTGTGAGGTCTCAGATGTAACGTAAAATGTCAGAGTTTTTCCACAATACCTGACGAACATTTAATTTTTGGGCTTCCGTGGCGCAATGATTAGCGCGTTCAGCTGTTAATCGAAAGGTTGAAGGTTCGAGCCCACCCGGGAGAGGTGTTGTAGGGTCTCAGATGTAACGTAAAAAGTCTTAACTTATCTACAATACCTGACAACCATTTAATTTCTGAGCTTCCGTGGCTCAAAGGTTAGCGCGTTCGGCTGTTAACCAATAGGTGTGTGGTTCGAGCCCATCCGGGAGTGGTGTTGTGACGTATCAGATGTGAAGTAAAAAGTCAAGGTTTTTTCCACAACACCTGACGACCATTTAAATTCTGAGCTTCCGTTGCTCAATGGTTAGCGAATTCGGCTGTTAACAAATAGGTTGGTGGTTCGAGCCCACCCGGGAGCGGTGTTTTGGGATCTCAAATGTAACGTTGAAAGCCAAAATTTTTTCACAATACCTGACGACCATTTAATTTTTGGGCTTCCGTGGCGCAATGGTCTGCGCGTTCAGCTGTTAACCGAAAGGTTAATGTTCGAGCCCATCCGGGAGCGGTGTTGTGACGTCTCAGATGTAACGTAAAATGTCAGAGTTTTTCCACAATACCTGACGAACATTTAATTTTTGGGCTTCCTTGGCGCAATTATTAGCGCGTTCAACTGTTAATCGAAAGGCTGGTGGTTCAAGCGCACCCGGAAGAGGTGTTGTGGGGTCTCAGATGTAGCGTAAAAAGTCAAAACTTATCCACAATACGTGACAACCATTTAATTTCTGAGCTTCCGTGGCTCAAAGGTTAGCGCGTTCGGCTGTTAACCAATAGGTGTGTGGTTCGAGCCCATCCGGGAGCGGTGTTGTGACGTCTCAGATGTAACGTAAAATGTCAGACTTTTTCCACAATACCTGACGAACATTCAATTTTTGGGCTTCCGTGGCGCAATGATTAGCGCGTTCAGCTGTTAATCGAAAGGTTGAAGGTTCGAGCCCACCCGGGAGAGGTGTTGTGGGGTCTCAGATGTAGCGTAAAAAGTCAAAACATTTCCACAATACGTGACAACCATATAATTTCTGAGCTTCCGTGGCTCAATGGTTAGCGCGTTTGGCTGTTAACCAATAGGTTGGTGGTTCGAGCCCATCCGGGAGCGGTGTTGTGAGGTCTCAGATGTGACGTAAAAAGTCAAGGTTTTTACACAATACCTGACGAGCATTTAACTTTGGGCTTCCGTGGCTCAATGGTTAGCGCGTTCGGCTGTTAACCAATAGGTTGGTGGTTCGAGCCCATCCGGGAGCGGTGTTGTGAGGTCTCAGATGTGACGTAAAAAGTCAAGGTTTTTACACAATACCTGACGAGCATTTAACTTTGGGCTTCCGTGGCTCAATGGTTAGCGCGTTCGGCTGTTAACCAATAGGTTGGTGGTTCGAGCCCATCCGGGAGCGGTATTGTGACGTCTCAGATGTGACGTTAAAAGTCAAGGTTTTTCCAAAATACCTGACGACCATTTAATTTTTGGGCTTCCGTGGCGCAATGGTTAGCGCGTTCAGCTGCTATTCAGAAGACTGGTGGTTTGAGCTCTCCCGGGAGCGGTGTTGTGACGTCTCAAATGTAACATAAAATGTCAGAGTTTTTCCACAATACCTGTCGAACATTGAATTTTTGGGCTTCCGTGGCGCAATGGTTAGCGCGTTCAGCTGTTAATCGAAAGGTTGGTGGTACGAGCCCACCCGGGAGAGGTGTTGTGGGGTCTCAGATGTAGCGTAAAAAGTCAAAACTTTTCCACAATACGTGACAACCATTTAATTTCTGGGCTTCCGTGGCTCAATGATTAGCGCGTTCGGCTGTTAACCAATAGGTTGGTGGTTCGAGCCCACCCGGGAGCGGTGTTGTGGGATCTCAAATGTAACGTAAAAATTCAAGGTTTTTCCACAATACCTGACGAACATTTAATTTTTGGGCTTCCTTGGGGCAATGGTTAGCGCGTTCGGCTGTTAACCGAAAGGTTGGTGGTTCGATCCCAACCGGGAGAGGTGTTGTAGGGTATCAGATGTAACGCAATAAGTCATAACTTATCCACAATACCTGACAACCATTTAATTTCCGAGCTTCCTTGGCTCAATGGTTATCGCGTTCGGCTGTTAACCAATAGGTTTGTGGTTCGAGCCCATCCGGGATGCGGTGTTGTGAGGTCTCAGATGTAACGTAATATGTCAGAGTTTTTCACAATACCTGACGAACATTTAATTTTTGGGCTTCCGTGGCGCAATGATTAGCGCGTTCAGCTGTTAATCGAAAGGTTGAAGGTTCGTGCCCACCCGGGAGAGGTGTTGTGGGGTCTCAGATGTAGCGTAAAAAGTCAAAACATTTCCACAATACGTGACAACCATATAATTTCTGAGCTTCCGTGGCTCAATGGTTAGCGCGTTTGGCTGTTAACCAATAGGTTGGTGGTTCGAGCCCATCCGGGAGCGGTGTTGTGAGGTCTCAGATGTGACGTAAAAAGTCAAGGTTTTTACACAATACCTGACGAGCATTTAACTTTGGGCTTCCGTGGCTCAATGGTTAGCGCGTTCGGCTGTTAACCAATAGGTTGGTGGTTCGAGCCCATCCGGGAGCGGTGTTGTGAGGTCTCAGATGTGACGTAAAAAGTCAAGGTTTTTACACAATACCTGACGAGCATTTAACTTTGGGCTTCCGTGGCTCAATGGTTAGCGCGTTCGGCTGTTAACCAATAGGTTGGTGGTTCGAGCCCATCCGGGAGCGGTATTGTGACGTCTCAGATGTGACGTTAAAAGTCAAGGTTTTTCCAAAATACCTGACGACCATTTAATTTTTGGGCTTCCGTGGCGCAATGGTTAGCGCGTTCAGCTGCTATTCAAAAGACTGGTGGTTTGAGCTCTCCCGGGAGCGGTGTTGTGACGTCTCAAATGTAACAAAAAATGTCAGAGTTTTTCCACAATACCTGTCGAACATTGAATTTTTGGGCTTCCGTGGCGCAATGGTTAGCGCGTTTAGCTGTTAATCGAAAGGTTGGTGGTACGAGCCCACCCGGGAGAGGTGTTGTGGGGTCTCAGATGTAGCGTAAAAAGTCAAAACTTTTCCACAATACCTGACAACCATTTAATTTCCGAGCTTCCTTGGCTCAATGGTTATCGCGTGCGGCTGTTAACCAATAGGTTTGTGGTTCGAGCCCATCCGGGATGCGTTGTTGTGAGGTCTCAGATGTAACGTAAAATGTCAGAGTTTTTCACAATACCTGACGAACATTTAATTTTTGGGCTTCCGTGGCGCAATGATTAGCGCGTTCAGCTGTTAATCGAAAGGTTGAAGGTTCGAGCCCACCCGGGAGAGGTGTTGTGGGGTCTCATATGTAGCGTAAAAAGTCAAAACTTATCCACAATACGTGACAATCATTTAATTTCTGAGCTTCCGTGGCTCAATGGTTAGCGCGTTCGGCTGTTAACCAATAGGTTGGTGGTTCGACCTCATCCGGGAGCGGTGTTGTGAGGTCTTAGATGTGACGTAAAAAGTCAAGGTTTTTACGCAAAACCAGACGAGCATTTAATTTTTGGGCTTCCGTGGCGCAATGGTTAGCGCGTTCTGCTGTTGACCCATAGGTTGGTGGTTCGAGCCCACCCGGGAGCGGTGTTGTGGGATCTCAAATGTAACGTAGAAAGCCAAAGTTTTACCACAATACCTGACGACCATTTAATTTCTGAGCTTCCGTGGCTCAATGGTTAGCGCGTTCAGCTGTTAATCGAAAGGTTGGTGGTTGTGGGGTCTCAAATGTAACGTAGAAAGCCAAAGTTTTTCCACAATACCTGACAGCATTTAATTTCTGAGCTTCCGTGGCTCAATGGTTAGCGCGTTCGGCTGTTAGCCAATAGGTTGGTGCTTCAAGCATACCCGGGAGCGGTGTTGTGGGATCTCGAATGTAACGTAGAAAGCCAAAGTTTTTCCACAATACCTGACGACCATTTAATTTTTGGGCTTCCGTGGCGCAATGGTTAGCGCGTTCGGCTGTTAACCGAAAGGTTGGTGGTTCAAGCCCATCCGGGAGCGGTGTTGTGACGTCTCAGATGTTACGTAAAAAGTCAAGGTTTTTCCACAATACCTGACGACCATTTAATTTTTGGGCTTCCGTGGCTCAATAGTTAGCGCGTTCGGCTGTTAACCAATAGGTTGGTGGTTCGAGGACACCCGGGAGCGGTGTTGTGGGATCTCACATGTAACGTGGAAAGCCAAAGTTTTTCCACAATACCTGACGACCATTTAATTTTTGGGCTTCCGTGGCGCAATGGTTAGCGCGTTCGGCTGGTAACCGAAAGGTTGGTGGTTCAAGCCCACCCGGGAGCGGTGTTGTGGGATCTCAAATGTAACGTAGAAAGCCAAAGTTTTTCCACAATACCTGACGAACATTTAATTTTTGGGCTTCCGGGGCGCAATGGTTAGCGCGTTCAGCTGTTATTCAAAAGACTGGTGGTTTGAGCCCTTTCGGGAGCGGTGTAGTGCGGTCTCAGATGTGACGTAAAAAGTCAAGGTTTTTCCACAATACCTGACGACCATTTAATTTTTGAGCTTCCGTGGCCCAATGGTTAGCGCGTTCTTCTGTTAATCGAAAGGTTGGTGGTTCGAGCCCACCCGGGAGAGGTGTTGTGGGGTCTCAGATGTAGCGTAAAAAGTCAAAACTTTTCCACAATACGTGACAACGATTTAATTTCTGAGCTTCCGTGGCTCAATGTTTAGCGCGTTCGGCTGTTAGCCAATAGGTTGGTGGTTCGAGCCCACCCGGGAGCGGTGTTGTGGGATCTCAAATGTAACGTAGAAAGCCAAAGTTTTTCCACAATACCTGACGACCATTTAATTTCTGAGCTTCCGTGGCTCAATGGTTAGCGCGTTCGGCTGTTAACCAAAAGTTTGGTAGTTCGAGCCCATCCGGGAGCGGTGTTGTGAGGTCTCAGATGTGACGTAAAAAGTCAAGGTTTTTCCACAATACCTGACGACCATTTAATTTTTGAGCTTCCGTGGCGAAATGGTTAGCGCGTTCTTCTGTTAATCGAAAGGTTGGTGGTTCGAGCACACCCGGGAGAGGTGTTGTGGGGTCTCAGATGTAGAGTGAAAAGTCAAAACTTTTCCACAATACGTGACAACGATTTAATTTCTGAGCTTCCGTGGCTCAATGTTTAGCGTGTTCGGCTGTTAACCAATAGGTTGGTGGTTCGGGCCCACCCGGGAGCGGTGTTGTGAGTTCTCAGATGTGACGTAAAATGTCAGAGTTTTTCCACAATACCTGACGAATATTTAATATTTGGGCTTCCTTGGCGCAATGGTTAGCGCGTTTGGCTGTTAACAGAAAGGTTGGTGGTTCGAGCACACCCGGGAGCGGTGCTATGAGGTCTCAGATGTTACGTAAAAAGTCAAAGTTTTTCCACAATACCGGACGACCATTTAATTTCAGAGCTTCCGTGGCTCAATGGCTAGCGCTTTCGGCTTTTAACCGAAATTTTGGTTTTTCGAGCCCATCCGGGAGCGTTTTGTGAGGTCTCAGATGTAACGTAAAAAGTCAGAGTTTTTCCACAATACATGACGACCATTTAATATTTAGGCTTCCGTGGCGCAATGGTTAGCGCGTTCAGCTGCTATTCAAAAGACTGGTGGTTTGAGCCCTCCCGGGAGCGGTGTTGTGACGTCTCGAATGTAACGTAAAATGTCAGAGTTTTTCCACAATACCTGACGAACATTTAATTTTTGGGCTTCCTTGGCGCAATTATTAGCGCGTTCAACTGTTAATCGAAAGGCTGGTGGTTCAAGCCCACCCGGAAGAGGTGTTGTGGGGTCTCAGATGTAGCGTAAAAAGTCAAAACTTATCCACAATATGTGACAACCATTTAATTTCTGAGATTCCGTGGCTCAATGGTTAGCGCGTTCGGCTGTTAACCAATAGGTTGGTGGTTCGAGCCCACCCGGGAGCGGTGGTGTGGGATCTCAAATGTAACGTAGAAAGCCAAAGTTTTGCCACAATACCTGACGACCATTAAATTTTTGGGCTTCCTTGGCGCAATGGTTAGCGCGTTCGGCTGTTAACCAATAGTTTAGTAGTACGAGCCCATCCGGGAGCGGTGTTGTGAGGTCTCAGATGTGACGTAAAAAGTCAAGGTTTTTCCACAATACCTGACGACCATTTAATTTTTGAGCTTCCGTGGCGCAATGGTTAGCGCGTTCGTCTGTTAATCGAAAGGTTGGTGGTTCGAGCCCACCCGCGAGAGGTGTTGTGGGGTCTCAGATGTAGCGTAAAAAGTCAAAACTTTTCCACAATACGTGACAACGATTTAATTTCTGAGCTTCCGTGGCTCAATGTTTAGCGTGTTCGGCTGTTAACCAATAGGTTGGTGGTTCGGGCCCACCCGGGAGCGGTGTTGTGAGTTCTCAGATGTGACGTAAAATGTCAGAGTTTTTCCACAATACCTGACGAATATTTAATATTTGGGCTTCCTTGGCGCCATGGTTAGCGCGTTTGGCTGTTAACAGAAAGGTTGGTGGTTCGAGCACACCCGGGAGCGGTGCTATGAGGTCTCAGATGTTACGTAAAAAGTCAAAGTTTTTCCACAATACCGGACGACCATTTAATTTCAGAGCTTCCGTGGCTCAATGGCTAGCGCTTTCGGCTTTTAACCGAAATTTTGGTTTTTCGAGCCCATCCGGGAGCGTTTTGTGAGGTCTCAGATGTAACGTAAAAAGTCAGAGTTTTTCCACAATACATGACGACCATTTAATATTTAGGCTTCCGTGGCGCAATGGTTAGCGCGTTCAGCTGCTATTCAAAAGACTGGTGGTTTGAGCCCTCCCGGGAGCGGTGTTGTGACGTCTCGAATGTAACGTAAAATGTCAGAGTTTTTCCACAATACCTGACGAACATTTAATTTTTGGGCTTCCTTGGCGCAATTATTAGCGCGTTCAACTGTTAATCGAAAGGCTGGTGGTTCAAGCCCACCCGGAAGAGGTGTTGTGGGGTCTCAGATGTAGCGTAAAAAGTCAAAACTTATCCACAATATGTGACAACCATTTAATTTCTGAGATTCCGTGGCTCAATGGTTAGCGCGTTCGGCTGTTAACCAATAGGTTGGTGGTTCGAGCCCACCCGGGAGCGGTGGTGTGGGATCTCAAATGTAACGTAGAAAGCCAAAGTTTTGCCACAATACCTGACGACCATTAAATTTTTGGGCTTCCTTGGCGCAATGGTTAGCGCGTTCGGCTGTTAACCAATAGTTTAGTAGTACGAGCCCATCCGGGAGCGGTGTTGTGAGGTCTCAGATGTGACGTAAAAAGTCAAGGTTTTTCCACAATACCTGACGACCATTTAATTTTTGAGCTTCCGTGGCGCAATGGTTAGCGCGTTCGTCTGTTAATCGAAAGGTTGGTGGTTCGAGCCCACCCGCGAGAGGTGTTGTGGGGTCTCAGATGTAGCGTAAAAAGTCAAAACTTTTCCACAATACGTGACAACGATTTAATTTCTGAGCTTCCGTGGCTCAATGTTTAGCGTGTTCGGCTGTTAACCAATAGGTTGGTGGTTCGGGCCCACCCGGGAGCGGTGTTGTGAGTTCTCAGATGTGACGTAAAATGTCAGAGTTTTTCCACAATACCTGACGAATATTTAATATTTGGGCTTCCTTGGCGCCATGGTTAGCGCGTTTGGCTGTTAACAGAAAGGTTGGTGGTTCGAGCACACCCGGGAGCGGTGCTATGAGGTCTCAGATGTTACGTAAAAAGTCAAAGTTTTTCCACAATACCGGACGACCATTTAATTTCAGAGCTTCCGTGGCTCAATGGCTAGCGCTTTCGGCTTTTAACCGAAATTTTGGTTTTTCGAGCCCATCCGGGAGCGTTTTGTGAGGTCTCAGATGTAACGTAAAAAGTCAGAGTTTTTCCACAATACATGACGACCATTTAATATTTAGGCTTCCGTGGCGCAATGGTTAGCGCGTTCAGCTGCTATTCAAAAGACTGGTGGTTTGAGCCCTCCCGGGAGCGGTGTTGTGACGTCTCGAATGTAACGTAAAATGTCAGAGTTTTTCCACAATACCTGACGAACCTTTAATTTTTGGGCTTCTTTGGCGCAATTATTAGCGCGTTCAACTGTTAATCGAAAGGCTGGTGGTTCAAGCCCACCCGGAAGAGGTGTTGTGGGGTCTCAGATGTAGCGTAAAAAGACAAAACTTATCCACAATACGTGACAACCATTTAATTTCTGAGATTCCGTGGCTCAATGGTTGGCGCGTTCGGCTGTTAACCAATAGGTTGGTGGTTCGAGCCCACCCGGGAGCGGTGGTGTGGGATCTCAAATGTAACGTAGAAAGCCAAAGTTTTGCCACAACACCTGACGACCATTTAATTTTTGGGCTTCCGTGGCGCAATGGTTAGCGCGTTCGGCTTTAAACCAATAGGTTGGTGGTTCGAGCCCATCCGGGAGCGGTGTAGTGAGGTCTCAGATGTAACGTAAAATGTCAGAGTTTTTCCACAATACCTGACGAACATTTAATTTTTGGGCTTCCGTGCCGCAATGACTAGCGCGTTCAGCTGTTAATCGTAAGGTTGAAGATCGAGCCCACCCGGGAGAGGTGTTGTGGGGTCTCAGATGTTGCGTAAAAGTCAAAACTTTTCCACAATACGTGACAACCATTTAATTTCTGAGCTTCCGTGGCTCAATGGTTAGCGCGTTCGGCTGTTAACCAATAGGTTGGTGGTTCGAGCCCATCCGGGAGCGGTGTTGTGACGTCTCAAATGTGACGTAAAAAGTCAAGGTTTTTCCACAATACCGGACGACCATTTAAATTTTGGGCTTACGTGGCGCAATGGCTAGCGCGTTCAGCTGCTATTCAAAAGACTGGTGGTTTGAGCCCTCCCGGGAGCGGTGTTGTGACGTCTCGAATGTAACGTAAAATGTCAGAGTTTTTCCACAATACCTGACGAACATTTAATTTTTGGGCTTCTTTGGCGCAATTATTAGCGCGTTCAACTGTTAATCGAAAGGCTGGTGGTTCAAGCCCACCCGGAAGAGGTGTTGTGGGGTCTCAGATGTAGCGTAAAAAGACAAAACGTATCCACAATAAGTGACAACCATTTAATTTCTGAGATTCCGTGGCTCAATGGTTGGCGCGTTCGGCTGTTAACCAATAGGTTGGTGGTTCGAGCCCACCCGGGAGCGGTGGTGTGGGATCTCAAATGTAACGTAGAAAGCCAAAGTTTTGCCACAACACCTGACGACCATTTAATTTTTGGGCTTCCGTGGCGCAATGGTTAGCGCGTTCGTCTTTTAACCAATAGGTTGGTGGTTCGAGCCCATCCGGGAGCGGTGTAGTGAGGTCTCAGACGTAACGTAAAATGTCAGAGTTTTTCCACAATACCTGACGAACATTTAATTTTTGGGCTTCCGTGCCGCAATGACTAGCGCGTTCAGCTGTTAATCGTAAGGTTGAAGGTTCGAGCCCACCCGGGAGAGGTGTTGTGGGGTCTCAGATGTAGCGTAAAAAGTCAAAACTTTCCACAATACGTGACAACCATTTAATTTCTGAGCTTCCGTGGCTCAATGGTTAGCGCGTTCGGCTGTTAACCAATAGGTTGGTGGTTCGAGCCCATCCGGGAGCGGTGTTGTGACGTCTCAGATGTGACGTAAAAAGTCAAGGTTTTTCCACAATACCGGACGACCATTTAAATTTTGGGCTTACGTGGCGCAATGGCTAGCGCGTTCGGCTGTTAACCGAAAGTTTGGTGGTTCGAGCCCACCCGGGAGAGGTGTTGTGGGGTCTCAGATGTAGCGCAAAAAGTCAAAACTTTTCCACAATACGTGACAACCATTTAATTTCTGAGCTTCCGTGGCTCAATGGTTAGCGCGTTCGGCTGTTAACTAAAAGGTTAGTGGTTCGAGCCCACCCGGGAGCGGCGTTGTGGGATCTCAAATGTAACGTAGAAAGCCAAAGTTTTTCCACAATACCTGACGATCATTTAATTTTTGGGCTTCCGTGGCGCAATGGTTAGGGCGTTCGGCTGTTAACCAATAGGTTGGTGGTTCGAGCCCACCCGGGCGCGGTGTTGTGGGATCTCAAACGTAACGTGGAAAGCCAAAGTTTTTCCACAATACCTGACGACCATTTAATTTTTGGGCTTCCGTGGCGCAATGATTAGCGCGTTCAGCTGATAATCGAAAGGTTGAAGGTTCGAGCCCACCCGGGAGAGGTGTTGTGGGGTCTCAGATGTAGCGTAAAAAGTCAAAACTTTTCCACAATACGTGACAACCATTTAATTTCTGAGCTTCCGTGGCGCAATGGTTAGCGCGTTCAGCAGTTAACAAATAATTTAGTGGTTCGAGCCCACCCGGGAGCGGCGTTGTGGGATCTCAAACGTAACGTAGAAAGCCAAAGTTTTTCCACAATACCTGACGACCATTTAATCTCTGGGCTTCCGTGGCGCAATGGTTAACGCGTTCGGCTGTTAACCAATAGGTTGGTGGTTCGAGCCCACCCGGGAGCGGTGTTGTGGGATCTCAAATGTAACGTAGAAAGCTAAAGTTTTTCCACAATACGTGACGACCATTTAATTTCTGAGCTTTCGTGGCTCAATGGTTAGCGCGTTCGGCTGTGTTCGGCTGTTAACCAATAGGTTGGTGGTTAGAGCCCATCCGGGAGCGGTGTTGTGAGGTCTCAGATGTGACGTAAAAAGTCAAGGTTTTTCCACAATACCTGACGAACATTGAATTTTTGGGCTTCCGTGGCGCAATGGTTAGCGCGTTCAGCTGTTAATCGAAAGGTTGGTGGTTCGAGCCCAACCGGGAGAGGTGTTGTGGGGTCTCAGATTTAGCGTAAAAAGTCAAAACTTTTCCACAATACGTGACAACCATTTAATTTCTGAGCTTCCGTGGCTGAATGGTTAGCGCGTTCGGCTGTTAACCAATAGGTTGGTGGTTAGAGCCCATCCGGGAGCGGTGTTGTGAGGTCTCAGATGTAACGTAAAATGTCAGAGTTTTTCCACAATACCTGACGAACATTTAATTTTTGGGCTTCCCTGGCGCAATTATTAGCGCGTTCAACTGTTAATCGAAAGGTTGGTGGTTCAGGCCCACCCGGAAGAGGTGTTGTGGGGTCTCAGATGTAGCGTAAAAAGTCAAAACTTATCCACAATACGTGACAACCATTTAATTTCTGAGCTTCCGTGGCTCAATGGTTAGCGCGTTCGGCTGGTAACCAATAGGTTGGTGGTTCGAGCCCATCCGGGAGCGGTGTTGTGAGGTCTCAGATGTAACGTAAAATGTCAGAGTTTTTCCACAATACCTGACGAACATTTAATTTTTGGGCTACCCTGGCGCAATTATTAGCGCGTTCAACTGTTAATCGAAAGGCTGGTGGTTCAGGCCCACCCGGAAGAGGTGTTGTGGGGTCTCAGATGTAGCGTAAAAAGTCAAAACTTATCCACAATACGTGACAACCATTTAATTTCTGAGCTTCCGTGGCTCAATGGTTAGCGCGTTCGGCTGTTAACCAATTGGTTGGTGGTTCGAGCCCACCCGGGAGCGGTGGTGTGGGATCTCAAATGTAACGTAGAAAGCCAAAGTTTTGCCACAATACCTGACGACCATTAAATTTTTGGGCTTCCTTGGCGCAATGGCTAGCGCGTTCGGCTGTTAACCGAAAGTTTGGTGGTTCGAGCCCAACCGGAAGAGGTGTTGTAGGGTCACACATGTAACGTAAAAAGTCATAACTTATCCACAATACCTGACAACCATTTAATTTCTGAGCTTCCGTGGCTCAAAGGTTAGAGCGTTCGGCTGTTAACCAATAGGTGTGTGGTTCGAGCCCATCCGGGAGCGGTTTTGTGACGTCTCAGATGTGACGTAAAAAGTCAAGGTTTTTTACACAACACCTGACGACCATTTAATTTTTGGTCTTCCGTGGCGCAATGGTTAGCGCGTTCGGCTGTTAACCAATAGGTTGGTGGTTCGAGCCCATCCGGGAGCGGTGTTGTGAGGTCTCAGATGTAACGTAAAATGTCAGAGTTTTTCCACAATACCTGACGAACATTTAATTTTTGGGCTTCCGTGGCGCAATGATTAGCGCGTTCAGCTGTTAACCGAAAGGTTGGTGGTTCGAGCCCATCCGGGAGCGGTGTTGTGACGTCTCAGATGTAACGTAAAATGTTAAAACTTTTCCACAATATGTGACAACCACTTAAATTCTGAGCTTCCGTGGCTCAATGGTTAGCGAATTCGGCTGTTAACCAATAGGTTGGTGGTTCGAGCCCACCCGGGAGCGGTATTTTGGGATCTCAAATGTAACGTTGAAAGCCAAAATTTTTCCACAATACCTGACGACCATTTAATTTTTGGGCTTCCGTGGCGCAATGGTCAGCGCGTTCAGCTGTTAATCGAAAGGCTGGCGGTTCAAGCCCACCCGGAAGAGGTGTTGTGGGGTCTCAGATGTAGTGTAAAAAGTCAAAGCCTATCCACAATACGTGACAATTATTTAATTTCTGAGCTTCCGTGGCTCAATGGTTAGCGCGTTCGGCTGTTAACCAATAGGTTGGTGGTTCGAGCCCACCCGGGACCGGTGGTGTGGGATCTCAAATGTAACGTAGAAAGCCAAAGTTTTGCCACAATACCTGACGACCATTAAATTTTTGGGCTTCCTTGGCTCAAAGGTTGGCGCGTTCGGCCAAGAAGGCCCAAAAATTTAATGGCCGTCAGGTATTGTGGCAAAACTTTGGCTTTCTACGTTACATATGAGATCCCACACCACCGCTCCCGGGTGGGCTCGAACCACCAACCTATTGGTTAACAGCCGAACGCGCTAACCATTGAGCCACGGAAGCCCAAAAATTAAATGCTCGTCAGGTATTGTGTAAAAACCTTGACTTTTTGCGTCACATCTGAGACCTGACAACACCGCTCCCGGATGGGCTCGAACAACCCACCTATTGGTTAACAGCCGAACGCGCTAACCATTGCGCCACGGAAGCCCAAAAATTAAATGTTCGTCAGGTATTGTGGAAAAACTCTGACATTTTACGTTACATCTGAGACCTCACAACACCGCTCCCGGATGGGCTCGAACCACCAACCTATTGGTTAACAGCCGAACGCGCTAACCATTGAGCCACGGAAGCTCAGAAATTAAATGGTTGTCAGGTATTGTGGATAAGTTATGACTTATTACGTTACATCTGAGACCCTACAACACCTCTCTCGGCTGGGCTCGAACCACCAACCTTTCGGTTAACAGCCGAACGCGCTAACCATTGCGCCAAGGAAGCCCAAAAAATAAATGGTCGTCAGGTATTGTGGAAAAACTTTGTCTTTCTACGTTACATTTGAGATCCCACAACACCGCTCCCGGGTGGGCTCGAACCACCACCCTATTGGTTAAAAGCTGAACGCGCTAACCATTGCGCCACGGAAGTTAAAAAATTAAATGCTCGTCAGGTAATGTGTAAAAACCTTGTCTTTTTACGTCACATCTGAGACCTCACAACACCGCTCCCGGGTGGGCTCGAACCACCAACCTATTTGTTAACAGCCGAAAGCGCTAACCATTGAGCCACGGAAGCTCAGAAATTAAATGGTTGTCAGGTATTGTGGATAAGTTATGACTTATTACGTTACATCTGAGACCCTACAACACCTCTCCCGGTTGGGCTCGAACCACCAACCTTTCGGTTAACAGCCGAACGCGCTAACCGTTGCGCCAAAGAAGCCCAAGAATTAAATGTTCGTCAGGTATTGTGGAAAAACCTTGACTTTTTACGTCACTTCTGAGACCTCACAACACCGCTCCCGGATTGGCTCGAACCACCAACCTATTGGTTAACAGCCGAACGCGCTAAACATTGAGCCACGGAAGCTCAGAAATTAAATGGTCGTCACGTATTGTGGAAAAACTTAGGCTTTCTACGTTACATTTGAGATCCCACAACACCGCTCCCGGGTGGGCTTGAAAAACCAACCTATTGGTTAACAGCCGAACGCGTTAACCATTGCGCCACGGAAGCCCAAAAATTAAATGGTCGTCAGGTATTGTGGAAAAACTTTGGCTTTCTACGTTACGTTTGAGATCCCACAACGCCGCTCCCGGGTGGGCTCGAACCACTAGCCTATTTGTTAACTGCTGATCGCGCTAACCATTGCGCCACGGAAGCCCAAAAATTAAATGCTCGTCAGGTATTGTGTAAAAACCTTGACTTTTTGCGTCACATCTGAGACCTGACAACATCGCTCCCGGATGGGCTCGAACAACCCACCAATTGGTTAACAGCCGAAAGCGCTAACCATTGAGCCACGGAAGCTCAGAAATTAAATGGTTGTCACGTATTGTGGAAAAGTTTTGAATTTTTACGCTACATCTGAGACCCCACAACACCTCTCCCGGGTGGGCTCGAACCTTCAACCTTTCGATTAACAGCTGAACGCGCTAATCATTGCGCCACGGAAGCCCAAAAATTAAATGGTCGTCAGGTATTGTGGAAAAACTTTGGCTTTCTACGTTACATTTGAGATCCCACAACGCCGCTCCCGGGTGGGCTCGAACCACTAACCTATTGGTTAACAGCCGAACGCGCTAACCATTGAGCCACGGAGGCTCAGAAATTAAATGGTTGTCACGTATTGTGGAAACGTTTTGACTTTTTACGCTACATCTGAGACCCCACAACACCTCTCCCGGGTGGGCTCGAACCACCAACCTTTTGATTAACAGCTGAACGCGCTAACCATTGCGCCACGGAAGGCCAAAAATTCAATGTTCGTCAGGTATTGTGGAAAAACTCTGACATTTTATGTTACATCTGAGACGTCACAACACCGCTCCCGGGAGGGCTCAAACCACCAGTCTTTTGAACAGCAGCTGAACGCGCTAACCATTGCGCAACGGAAGCCCAAAAATTAAATGGTCGTCCGGTATTGTGGAAAAACTTTGAAATTTAAGTAACATCTGAGACCTCATAGCACCGCTCCCGGGTGTGCTCGAACCACCAACCTTTCTGTTAACAGCCGAACGCGCTAACGATTGCGCCACGGAAGCCCAAAAACTAAATGGTCGTCCGGTATTGTGGAAAAAGCTTGACTTTTTACGTCACATCTGAGACGTCACAACACCGCTCCCGGATGGGCTCGAACCACCAACCTATTGGTTAACAGGCGAACGCGCTAACCATTGAGCCACGGAAGCTCAGAATTTATATGGTTGTCACGTATTGCGGAAAAGTTTTGACTTTTTACGCTACATCTGAGACCCCACAACACCTCTCTCGGGTGGGCTCGAACCTTCAACCTTTCGATTAACAGCTGAACGCGCTAATCATTGCGCCACGGAAGCCCAAAAATTAAATGGTCGTCAGGTGCTGTGGAAAAAACCTTGACTTTTTACGTCACATCTGAGACGTCACAACACCGCTCCCGGATGGGCTCGAACCACACACCTATTCGTTAACAGCCGAACGCGCCAACCTTTGAGCCAAGGAAGCCCAAAAATTTAATGGTCGTCAGGTATTGTGGCAAAACTTTGGCTTTCTACGTTACATTTGAGATCCCACACCACCGGTCCCGGGTGGGCTCGAACCACCAACCTATTGGTTAACAGCCGAACGCGCTAACCATTGAGCCACGGAAGCTCAGAAATTAAATGGTTGTCACGTATTGTGGATAGGCTTTGACTTTTTACACTACATCTGAGACCCCACAACCCCTCTTCCGGGTGGGCTTGAACCGCCAGCCTTTCGATTAACAGCTGAACGCGCTGACCATTGCGCCACGGAAGCCCAAAAATTAAATGGTCGTCAGGTATTGTGGAAAAATTTTGGCTTTCAACGTTACATTTGAGATCCCAAAATACCGCTCCCGGGTGGGCTCGAACCACCAACATATTGGTTAACAGCCGAATTCGCTAACCATTGAGCCACGGAAGCTCAGAATTTAAGTGGTTGTCACATATTGTGGAAAAGTTTTAACATTTTACGTTACATCTGAGACGTCACAACACCGCTCCCGGATGGGCTCGAACCACCAACCTTTCGGTTAACAGTTGAACGCGCTAATCATTGCGCCACGGAAGCCCAAAAATTAAATGTTCGTCAGGTATTGTGGAAAAACTCTGACATTTTACGTTACATCTGAGACCTCACAACACCGCTCCCGGATGGGCTCGAACCACCAACCTATTGGTTAACAGCCGAACGCGCTAACCATTGCGCCACGGAAGACCAAAAATTAAATGGTCGTCAGGTGTTGTGTAAAAAACCTTGACTTTTTACGTCACATCTGAGACGTCACAAAACCGCTCCCGGATGGGCTCGAACCACACACCTATTGGTTAACAGCCGAACGCGCTAACCTTTGAGCCACGGAAGCTCAGAAATTAAATGGTTGTCAGGTATTGTGGATAAGTTATGACTTTTTACGTTACATGTGTGACCCTACAACACCTCTTCCGGTTGGGCTCGAACCACCAAACTTTCGGTTAACAGCCGAACGCGCTAGCCATTGCGCCAAGGAAGCCCAAAAATTTAATGGTCGTCAGGTATTGTGGCAAAACTTTGGCTTTCTACGTTACATTTGAGATCCCACACCACCGCTCCCGGGTGGGCTCGAACGACCAACCTATTGGTTAACAGCTGAACGCGCTAACCATTGAGCCACGGAAGCTCAGAAATTAAATGGTTGTCACGTATTGTGGATAAGTTTTGACTTTTTACGCTACATCTGAGACCCCACAACACCTCTTCCGGGTGGGCCTGAACCACCAGCCTTTCGATTAACAGTTGAACGCGCTAATAATTGCGCCAGGGTAGCCCAAAAATTAAATGTTCGTCAGGTATTGTGGAAAAACTCTGACATTTTACGTTACATCTGAGACCTCACAACACCGCTCCCGGATGGGCTCGAACCACCAACCTATTGGTTAACAGCCGAACGCGCTAACCATTGAGCCACGGAAGCTCAGAAATTAAATGGTTGTCACGTATTGTGGATACGTTTTGACTTTTTACGCTACATCTGAGACCCCACAACAACTCTTCCGGGTGGGCCTGAACCACCAACCTTTCGATTAACAGTTGAACGCGCTAATAATTGCGCCAGGGAAGCCCAAAAATTAAATGTTCGTCAGGTATTGTGGAAAAACTCTGACATTTTACGTTACATCTGAGACCTCACAACACCGCTCCCGGATGGGCTCTAACCACCAACCTATTGGTTAACAGCCGAACGCGCTAACCATTCAGCCACGGAAGCTCAGAAATTAAATGGTTGTCACGTATTGTGGAAACGTTTTGACTTTTTACGCTACATCTGAGACCCCACAACACCTCTCCCGGTTGGGCTCGAACCACCAACCTTTCGATTAACAGCTGAACGCGCTAACCATTGCGCCACGGAAGCCCAAAAATTCAATGTTCGTCAGGTATTGTGGAAAAACCTTGACTTTTTACGTCACATCTGAGACCTCACAACACCGCTCCCGGATGGGCTCTAACCACCAACCTATTGGTTAACAGCCGAACACAGCCGAACGCGCTAACCATTGAGCCACGAAAGCTCAGAAATTAAATGGTCGTCACGTATTGTGGAAAAACTTTGGCTTTCTACGTTACATTTGAGATCCCACAACACCGCTCCCGGGTGGGCTCGAACCACCAACCTATTGGTTAACAGCCGAACGCGTTAACCATTGCGCCACGGAAGCCCAGAGATTAAATGGTCGTCAGGTATTGTGGAAAAACTTTGGCTTTCTACGTTACGTTTGAGATCCCACAACGCCGCTCCCGGGTGGGCTCGAACCACTAAATTATTTGTTAACTGCTGAACGCGCTAACCATTGCGCCACGGAAGCTCAGAAATTAAATGGTTGTCACGTATTGTGCAAAATTTTTGACTTTTTACGCTACATCTGAGACCCCACAACACCTCTCCCGGGTGGGCTCGAACCTTCAACCTTTCGATTAACAGCTGAACGCGCTAATCATTGCGCCACGGAAGCCCAAAAATTAAATGGTCGTCAGGTATTGTGGAAAAACTTTGGCTTTCCACGTTACGTTTGAGATCCCACAACACCGCGCCCGGGTGGGCTCGAACCACCAACCTATTGGTTAACAGCCGAACGCCCTAACCATTGCGCCACGGAAACCCAAAAATTAAATGATCGTCAGGTATTGTGGAAAAACTTTGGCTTTCTACGTTACATTTGAGATCCCACAACGCCGCTCCCGGGTGGGCTCGAACCACTAACCTATTAGTTAACAGCCGAACGCGCTAACCATTGAGCCACGGAAGCTCAGAAATTAAATGGTTGTCACGTATTGTGGAAAAGTTTTGACTTTTTTCGCTACATCTGAGACCCCACAACACCTCTCCCGGGTGGGCTCGAACCACCAAACTTTCGGTTAACAGCCGAACGAGCTAGCCATTGCGCCACGTAAGCCCAAAATTTAAATGGTCGTCCGGTATTGTGGAAAAACCTTGACTTTTTACGTCACATCTGAGACGTCACAACACCGCTCCCGGATGGGCTCGAACCACCAACCTATTGGTTAACAGCCGAACGCGCTAACCATTGAGCCACGGAAGCTCAGAAATTAAATGGTTGTCACGTATTGTGGAAAAGTTTTGACTTTTTACGCTACATCTGAGACCCCACAACACCTCTCCCGGGTGGGCTCGAACCTTCAACCTTACGATTAACAGCTGAACGCGCTAGTCATTGCGGCACGGAAGCCCAAAAATTAAATATTCGTCAGGTATTGTGGAAAAACTCTGACATTTTACGTCACATCTGAGAACTCACAACACCGCTCCCGGGTGGGCCCGAACCACCAACCTATTGGTTAACAGCCGAACACGCTAAACATTGAGCCACGGAAGCTCAGAAATTAAATCGTTGTCACGTATTGTGGAAAAGTTTTGACTTTTTACGCTACATCTGAGACCCCACAACACCTCTCCCGGGTGTGCTCGAACCACCAACCTTTCGATTAACAGAAGAACGCGCTAACCATTGCGCCACGGAAGCTCAAAAATTAAATGGTCGTCAGGTATTGTGGAAAAACCTTGACTTTTTACGTCACATCTGAGACCTCACAACACCGCTCCCGGATGGGCTCGAACTACCAAACTATTGGTTAACAGCCGAACGCGCTAACCATTGAGCCACGGAAGCTCAGAAATTAAATGGTCGTCAGGTATTGTGGAAAAACTTTGGCTTTCTACGTTACATTTGAGATCCCACAACACCGCTCCCGGGTGGGCTCGAACCACCAACCTATTGGCTAACAGCCGAACGCGCTAAACATTGAGCCACGGAAGCTCAGAAATTAAATCGTTGTCACGTATTGTGGAAAAGTTTTGACTTTTTACGCTACATCTGAGACCCCACAACACCTCTCCCAGGTGGGCTCGAACCACCAACCTTTCGATTAACAGAAGAACGCGCTAACCATTGGGCCACGGAAGCTCAAAAATTAAATGGTCGTCAGGTATTGTGGAAAAACCTTGACTTTTTACGTCACATCTGAGACCTCACAACACCGCTCCCGAAAGGGCTCAAACCACCAGTCTTTTGAATAACAGCTGAACGCGCTAACCATTGCGCCCCGGAAGCCCAAAAATTAAATGGTCGTCAGGTATTGTGGAAAAACTTTGGCTTTCTACGTTACATTTGAGATCCCACAACACCGCTCCCGGGTGGGCTCGAACCACCAACCTATTGGCTAACAGCCGAACGCGCTAACCATTGAGCCACGAAAGCTCAGAAATTAAATGGTTGTCACGTATTGTGGAAAAGTTTTGACTTTTTACGCTACATCTGAGACCCCACAACACCTCTCTCGGGTGGGCCCGAACCACCAACCTTTCGATTAGCAGCTGAACGCGCTAATTATTGCGCCACGGAAGCCCAAAAATTAAATGGTCGTCAGGTATTCTGGAAAAACTTTGGCTTTCTACGTTACATTCGTGATCCCACAACACCGCTCCCGGGTGGGCTTGAACCACCAACCTTTCGATTAACAGAAGAACGCGCTAACCATTGCGCCACGGAAGCTCAAAAATTAAATGGTCGTCAGGTATTGTGGAAAAACCTTGACTTTTTACGTCACATCTGAGACCTCACAACACCGCTCCCGGATGGGCTCGAACTACCAAACTATTGGTTAACAGCCGAACGCGCTAACCATTGAGCCACGGAAGCTCAGAAATTAAATGGTCGTCAGGTATTGTGGAAAAACTTTGGCTTTCTACGTTACATTTGAGATCCCACAACACCGCTCCCGGGTGGGCTCGAACCACCAACCTATTGGCTAACAGCCGAACGCGCTAAACATTGAGCCACGGAAGCTCAGAAATTAAATCGTTGTCACGTATTGTGGAAAAGTTTTGACTTTTTACGCTACATCTGAGACCCCACAACACCTCTCCCAGGTGGGCTCGAACCACCAACCTTTCGATTAACAGAAGAACGCGCTAACCATTGGGCCACGGAAGCTCAAAAATTAAATGGTCGTCAGGTATTGTGGAAAAACCTTGACTTTTTACGTCACATCTGAGACCTCACAACACCGCTCCCGAAAGGGCTCAAACCACCAGTCTTTTGAATAACAGCTGAACGCGCTAACCATTGCGCCCCGGAAGCCCAAAAATTAAATGGTCGTCAGGTATTGTGGAAAAACTTTGGCTTTCTACGTTACATTTGAGATCCCACAACACCGCTCCCGGGTGGGCTCGAACCACCAACCTATTGGCTAACAGCCGAACGCGCTAACCATTGAGCTGAGCCACGAAAGCTCAGAAATTAAATGGTTGTCACGTATTGTGGAAAAGTTTTGACTTTTTACGCTACATCTGAGACCCCACTACACCTCTCTCGGGTGGGCCCGAACCACCAACCTTTCGATTAGCAGCTGAACGCGCTAATTATTGCGCCACGGAAGCCCAAAAATTAAATGGTCGTCAGGTATTCTGGAAAAACTTTGGCTTTCTACGTTACATTCGTGATCCCACAACACCGCTCCCGGGTGGGCTTGAACCACCAACCTTTCGGTTACCAGCCGAACGCGCTAACCATTGCGCCACGGAAGCCCAAAAATTAAATGGTCGTCAGGTATTGTGGAAAAACTTTGGCTTTCCACGTTACATGTGAGATCCCACAACACCGCTCCCGGGTGTCCTCGAACCACCAACCTATTGGTTAACAGCCGAACGCGCTAACTATTGAGCCACGGAAGCCCAAAAATTAAATGGTCGTCAGGTATTGTGGAAAAACCTTGACTTTTTACGTAACATCTGAGACGTCACAACACCGCTCCCGGATGGGCTTGAACCACCAACCTTTCGGTTAACAGCCGAACGCGCTAACCATTGCGCCACGGAAGCCCAAAAATTAAATGGTCGTCAGGTATTGTGGAAAAACTTTGGCTTTCTACGTTACATTCGAGATCCCACAACACCGCTCCCGGGTATGCTTGAAGCACCAACCTATTGGCTAACAGCCGAACGCGCTAACCATTGAGCCACGGAAGCTCAGAAATTAAATGGTGTCAGGTATTGTGGAAAAACTTTGGCTTTCTACGTTACATTTGAGACCCCACAACCACCAACCTATTGGTTAACAGCCGAACGCGCTAACCATTGAGCCACGGAAGCACAGAAATTAAATGATTGGCACGTATTGTGGATAAGTTTTGACTTTTTACGCTACATATGAGACCCCACAACACCTCTCCCGGGTGGGCTCGAACCTTCAACCTTTCGATTAACAGCTGAACGCGCTAATCATTGCGCCACGGAAGCCCAAAAATTAAATGTTCGTCAGGTATTGTGAAAAACTCTGACATTTTACGTAACATCTGAGACCTCACAACAACGCATCCCGGATGGGCTCGAACCACAAACCTATTGGTTAACAGCCGAACGCGATAACCATTGAGCCAAGGAAGCTCGGAAATTAAATGGTTGTCAGGTATTGTGGAAAAGTTTTGACTTTTTACGCTACATCTGAGACCCCACAACACCTCTCCCGGGTGGGCTCGTACCACCAACCTTTCGATTAACAGCTGAACGCGCTAACCATTGCGCCACGGAAGCCCAAAAATTCAATATTCGACAGGTATTGTGGAAAAACTCTGACATTTTTTGTTACATTTGAGACGTCACAATACCGCTCCCGGATGGGCTCGAACCACCAACCTATTGGTTAACAGCCGAACGCGCTAACCATTGAGCCACGGAAGCCCAAAGTTAAATGCTCGTCAGGTATTGTGTAAAAACCTTGACTTTTTACGTCACATCTTAGACCTCACAACACCGCTCCCGGATGGGCTCGAACCACCAACCTATTGGTTAACAGCCGAACGCGCTAACCATTGAGCCACGGAAGCCCAAAGTTAAATGCTCGTCAGGTATTGTGTAAAAACCTTGACTTTTTACGTCACATCTGAGACCTCACAACACCGCTCCCGGATGGGCTCGAACCACCAACCTATTGGTTAACAGCTGAACGCGCTAACCATTCAGCCACGGAAGCTCAGAAATTAAATGTTTTTTTTCTTCAAGATACAAAATCCGTGACAACGATTTCTTATTGAAAAATTGAATTTTAACAGTTTTTTGAATGAATATCGTTACATTTGCTTGAATTAAAGCAAAAAGTATAAAAATAATGGTTTCAGTGGTTATATTTGAAAACAGTGAACAAATACTCAAAATGTTTTTCTTAGGCCGAGTTACGTCGATTTTGAAAATGTTATTAAAAATCGAGGTACATTTTTATTTATTGTTCAATCGAGATGAAATCACTTTCAATGAGTGTTTTATAGGGAATTAAGCTGAATTCGGTCAAAAATTTCTCCAGAAAAAAATGCATTCAAAAAAGTACCGAAAAAATCGCATGTTTTTCTTCTTCAAGATACAAAATCCGTGACAACGATTTCTTATTGAAAAATTTAATTTTAACAGTTTTTTGATTGAATATCGTTACATTTGCTTGAAATAAAGCAAAAAGTATAAAAATAATTGTTTCAGTGAACATATTTGAAAATAGTGAAGAAATACTCAAAGTAAGCTTCTTTGGCCGTGAAACGTCGATTTTGAAAATGTTATTAAAAATCAAGGTAAATTTTTAATTATTGTTCAATCGAGATGAAATCACTTTCAATGAGTGTTTTATAGGGAATTAAGCTGAATTCGGTCAAACATTTCTCCAGAAAAAAATGCATTCAAAAGTGTACCGAAAAAATCGCATGTTTTTTTTCTTCAAGATACAAAATCCGTGACAACGATTTCTTATTGAAATTTGAATTTTAACAGTTTGTTGAATGAATATCGTTACATTTGCTTGAATTAACGCAAAAATTACAAAAATAATGTTTTCAGTGGTTATATTTGAAAACAGTGAACAAATACTCAAAATGTTTTTCTTAGGCCGAGTTACGTCGATTTTGAAAATGTTATTAAAAATCGAGGTACATTTTTATTTATTGTTCAATCGAGATGAAATCACTTTTAATGAGTGTTTTATAGGGAATTAAGCTGAATTCGGTCAAAAATTTCTCCAGAAAAAAATTCATTCAAAAAAGTACCGAAAAAATCGCAGGTTTTTCTTCTTCAAGACACAAAATCCGTGAATACGATTTCTTATTGAAAATTGAATTTTAACAGTTTTTTGAATGAATATCGTTACATTGCTTGAATTATAGCAAAAAGTATAAAAATAATGGTTTCAATGAATATATTTGAAAATAGTGAAGAAATACTCAAAGTATGCTTCTTTGGCCGTGAAACGTCGATTTTGAAAATGTTATTAAAAATCGAGGTAAATTTTTAATTATTGGTCAATCGAGATGAAATCACTTTCAATGAGTGTTTTATAGGGAATTAAGCTGAATTCGGTCAAAAATTTCTCCAGAAAAAAATGCATTCAAAAAAGTACCGAAAAAAATCGCATGTTTTTCTTCTTCAAGATACAAAATCCGTGACAACGATTTCTTATTGAAAAATTGAATTTTAACAGTTTTTTGAATGAATATCGTTACATTTGCTTGAATTAAAGCAAAAAATATAAAAATAATGGTTTCAGTGGTTATTTTTGAAAATAGTGAAGAAATACTCAAAATATGCTACTTTGGCCGTGAAACGTCGATTTTGAAAATGTTATTAAAATTCGAGGTACATTTTTATTTATTGTTCAATCGAGATGAAATCACTTTTAATGAGTGTTTTATAGGGAATTAAGCTGAATTCGGTCAAAAATTTCTCCAGAAAAAAATGCATTCAAAAAAGTACCGAAAAAATCGCATGTTTTTCTTCTTCAAGATACAAAATCCGTGACAACGATTTCTTATTGAAAAATTTAATTTTAACAGTTTTTTGATTGAATATCGTTACATTTGCTTGAAATAAAGCAAAAAGTATAAAAATAATTGTTTCAGTGAACATATTTGAAAATAGTGAAGAAATACTCAAAGTAAGCTTCTTTGGCCGTGAAACGTCGATTTTGAAAATGTTATTAAAAATCAAGGTAAATTTTTAATTATTGTTCAATCGAGATGAAATCACTTTCAATGAGTGTTTTATAGGGAATTAAGCTGAATTCGGTCAAACATTTCTCTAGAAAAAAATGCATTCAAAAGTGTACCGAAAAAATCGCATGTTTTTTTTCTTCAAGATACAAAATCCGTGACAACGATTTCTTAATGAAATTTGAATTTTAACAGTTTGTTGAATGAATATCGTTACATTTGCTTGAATTAACGCAAAAATTACAAAAATAATGGTTTCAGTGGTTATATTTGAAAACAGTGAACAAATACTCAAAATGTTTTTCTTAGGCCGAGTTACGTCGATTTTGAAAATGTTATTAAAAATCGAGGTACATTTTTATTTATTGTTCAATCGAGATGAAATCACTTTTAATGAGTGTTTTATAGGGAATTAAGCTGAATTCGGTCAAAAATTTCTCCAGAAAAAAATTCATTCAAAAAAGGACCGAAAAAATCGCAGGTTTTTCTTCTTCAAGACACAAAATCCGTGAATACGATTTCTTATTGAAAATTGAATTTTAACAGTTTTTTGAATGAATATCGTTACATTGCTTGAATTATAGCAAAAAGTATAAAAATAATGGTTTCAATGAATATATTTGAAAATAGTGAAGAAATACTCAAAGTATGCTTCTTTGGCCGTGAAACGTCGATTTTGAAAGTGTTATTAAAAATCGAGGTAAATTTTTAATTATTGGTCAATCGAGATGAAATCACTTTCAATGAGTGTTTTATAGGGAATTAAGCTGAATTCGGTCAAAAATTTCTCCAGAAAAAAATGCATTCAAAAAAGTACCGAAAAAAATCGCATGTTTTTCTTCTTCAAGATACAAAATCCGTGACAACGATTTCTTATTGAAAAATTGAATTTTAACAGTTTTTTGAATGAATATCGTTACATTTGCTTGAATTAAAGCAAAAAGTATAAAAATAATGGTTTCAGTGGTTATTTTTGAAAATAGTGAAGAAATACTCAAAATATGCTTCTTTGGCCGTGAAACGTCGATTTTGAAAATGTTATTAAAATTCGAGGTACATTTTTATTTATTGTTCAATCGAGATGAAATCACTTTCAATGAGTGTTTTATAGGGAATTAAGCTGAATTCGGTCAAAAATTTCTCCAGAAAAAAATTCATTCAAAAAAGTACCGAAAAAATCGCAGGTTTTTCTTTTTCAAGACACAAAATCCGTGAATACGATTTCTTATTGAAAATTGAATTTTAAGTTTTTTGAATGAATATCGTTACATTTGCTTGAATTAAAGCAAAAAGTATAAAAATAATGGTTTTAGTGGTTATTTTTGAAAATAGTGAAGAAATACTCAAAATATGCTTCTTTGGCCGTGAAACGTCGATTTTGAAAATGTTATTAAAAATCGAGGTACATTTTTATTTATTGTTCAATCGAGATGAAATCACTTTTAATGAGTGTTTTATAGGGAATTAAGCTGAATTCGGTCAAAAATTTCTCCTGAAAAAAATGCATTCAAAAAAGTACCGAAAAAATCGCATGTTTTTCTTCTTCAAGATACAAAATCCGTGACAACGATTTCTTATTGAAAAATTTAATTTTAACAGTTTTTTGATTGAATATCGTTACATTTGCTTGAATTAAATTAAAAAGTATAAAAATAATGCTTTCAGTGAACATATTTGAAAATAGTGAAGAAATACTCAAAGTATGCTTCTTTGGCCGTGAAACGTCGATTTTGAAAATGTTATTAAAATTCGAGGTAAATTTTTAATTATTGTTCAATCGAGATGAAATCACTTTCAATGAGTGTTTTATAGGGAATTAAGCTGAATTCGGTCAAAAATTTCTCCAGAAAAAAATTCATTCAAAAAAGTACCGAAAAAATCGCAGGTTTTTCTTCTTGAAGACACAAAATCCGTGAATACGATTTCTTATTGAAAATTGAATTTTAACAGTTTTTTGAATGAATATCGTTACATTGCTTGAATTAAAGCAAAAAGTATAAAAATAATGGTTTCAATGAATATATTTGAAAATAGTGAAGAAATACTCAAAGTATGCTTCTTTGGCCGTGAAACGTCGATTTTGAAAATGTTATTAAAAATCGAGGTAAATTTTTAATTATTGGTCAATCGGTTTCAGTGGTTATATTTGAAAACAGTGAACAAATACTCAAAATGTTTTTCTTAGGCCGAGTTACGTCGATTTTGAAAATGTTATTAAAAATCGAGGTAAATTTTTAATTATTGGTCAATCGAGATGAAATCACTTTCTTATTGAAAATTGAATTTTAACAGTTTTTTGAATGAATATCGTTACATTGCTTGAATTATAGCAAAAAATATAAAAAGTTTCAAAGTTTCAAAGTTTATTTTGGCATAGTTAATACAAAAGCTCATGAGGAGGGGAAAATAATGGTTTCAATGAATATATTTGAAAATAGTGAAGAAATACTCAAAGTATGCTTCTTTGGCCGTGAAACGTCGATTTTGAAAATGTTATTAAAAATCAAGGTAAATTTTTAATTATTGTTCAATCGAGATGAAATCACTTTCAATGAGTGTTTTATAGGGAATTAAGCTGAATTCGGTCAAACATTTCTCTAGAAAAAAATGCATTCAAAAGTGTACCGAAAAAATCGCATGTTTTTTTTCTTCAAGATACAAAATCCGTGACAACGATTTCTTAATGAAATTTGAATTTTAACAGTTTGTTGAATGAATATCGTTACATTTGCTTGAATTAACGCAAAAATTACAAAAATAATGGTTTCAGTGGTTATATTTGAAAACAGTGAACAAATACTCAAAATGTTTTTCTTAGGCCGAGTTACGTCGATTTTGAAAATGTTATTAAAAATCGAGGTACATTTTTATTTATTGTTCAATCGAGATGAAATCACTTTTAATGAGTGTTTTATAGGGAATTAAGCTGAATTCGGTCAAAAATTTCTCCAGAAAAAAATTCATTCAAAAAAGGACCGAAAAAATCGCAGGTTTTTCTTCTTCAAGACACAAAATCCGTGAATACGATTTCTTATTGAAAATTGAATTTTAACAGTTTTTTGAATGAATATCGTTACATTGCTTGAATTATAGCAAAAAGTATAAAAATAATGGTTTCAATGAATATATTTGAAAATAGTGAAGAAATACTCAAAGTATGCTTCTTTGGCCGTGAAACGTCGATTTTGAAAGTGTTATTAAAAATCGAGGTAAATTTTTAATTATTGGTCAATCGAGATGAAATCACTTTCAATGAGTGTTTTATAGGGAATTAAGCTGAATTCGGTCAAAAATTTCTCCAGAAAAAAATGCATTCAAAAAAGTACCGAAAAAAATCGCATGTTTTTCTTCTTCAAGATACAAAATCCGTGACAACGATTTCTTATTGAAAAATTGAATTTTAACAGTTTTTTGAATGAATATCGTTACATTTGCTTGAATTAAAGCAAAAAGTATAAAAATAATGGTTTCAGTGGTTATTTTTGAAAATAGTGAAGAAATACTCAAAATATGCTTCTTTGGCCGTGAAACGTCGATTTTGAAAATGTTATTAAAATTCGAGGTACATTTTTATTTATTGTTCAATCGAGATGAAATCACTTTTAATGAGTGTTTTATAGGGAATTAAGCTGAATTCGGTCAAAAATTTCTCCAGAAAAAAATGCATTCAAAAAAGTACCGAAAAAATCGCATGTTTTTCTTCTTCAAGATACAAAATCCGTGACAACGATTTCTTATTGAAAAATTTAATTTTAACAGTTTTTTGATTGAATATCGTTACATTTGCTTGAAATAAAGCAAAAAGTATAAAAATAATTGTTTCAGTGAACATATTTGAAAATAGTGAAGAAATACTCAAAGTAAGCTTCTTTGGCCGTGAAACGTCGATTTTGAAAATGTTATTAAAAATCAAGGTAAATTTTTAATTATTGTTCAATCGAGATGAAATCACTTTCAATGAGTGTTTTATAGGGAATTAAGCTGAATTCGGTCAAACATTTCTCTAGAAAAAAATGCATTCAAAAGTGTACCGAAAAAATCGCATGTTTTTTTTCTTCAAGATACAAAATCCGTGACAACGATTTCTTATTGAAATTTGAATTTTAACAGTTTGTTGAATGAATATCGTTACATTTGCTTGAATTAACGCAAAAATTACAAAAATAATGGTTTCAGTGGTTATATTTGAAAACAGTGAACAAATACTCAAAATGTTTTTCTTAGGCCGAGTTACGTCGATTTTGAAAATGTTATTAAAAATCGAGGTACATTTTTATTTATTGTTCAATCGAGATGAAATCACTTTTAATGAGTGTTTTATAGGGAATTAAGCTGAATTCGGTCAAAAATTTCTCCAGAAAAAAATTCATTCAAAAAAGGACCGAAAAAATCGCAGGTTTTTCTTCTTCAAGACACAAAATCCGTGAATACGATTTCTTATTGAAAATTGAATTTTAACAGTTTTTTGAATGAATATCGTTACATTGCTTGAATTATAGCAAAAAGTATAAAAATAATGGTTTCAATGAATATATTTGAAAATAGTGAAGAAATACTCAAAGTATGCTTCTTTGGCCGTGAAACGTCGATTTTGAAAGTGTTATTAAAAATCGAGGTAAATTTTTAATTATTGGTCAATCGAGATGAAATCACTTTCAATGAGTGTTTTATAGGGAATTAAGCTGAATTCGGTCAAATATTTCTCCAGAAAAAAATGCATTCAAAAAAGTACCGAAAAAAATCGCATGTTTTTCTTCTTCAAGATACAAAATCCGTGACAACGATTTCTTATTGAAAAATTGAATTTTAACAGTTTTTTGAATGAATATCGTTACATTTGCTTGAATTAAAGCAAAAAGTATAAAAATAATGGTTTCAGTGGTTATTTTTGAAAATAGTGAAGAAATACTCAAAATATGCTTCTTTGGCCGTGAAACGTCGATTTTGAAAATGTTATTAAAATTCGAGGTACATTTTTATTTATTGTTCAATCGAGATGAAATCACTTTTAATGAGTGTTTTATAGGGAATTAAGCTGAATTCGGTCAAAAATTTCTCCAGAAAAAATGCATTCAAAAAAGTACCGAAAAAATCGCATGTTTTTCTTCTTCAAGATACAAAATCCGTGACAATGATTTCTTATTGAAAAATTTAATTTTAACAGTTTTTTGATTGAATATCGTTACATTTGCTTGAAATAAAGCAAAAAGTATAAAAATAATTGTTTCAGTGAACATATTTGAAAATAGTGAAGAAATACTCAAAGTAAGCTTCTTTGGCCGTGAAACGTCGATTTTGAAAATGTTATTAAAAATCAAGGTAAATTTTTAATTATTGATCAATCGAGATGAAATCACTTTCAATGAGTGTTTTATAGGGAATTAAGCTGAATTCGGTCAAACATTTCTCCAGAAAAAAATGCATTCAAAAGTGTACCGAAAAAATCGCATGTTTTTCTTCTTCAAGATACAAAATCCGTGACAACGATTTCTTATTGAAAAATTGAATTTTAACAGTTTTTTGAATGAATATCGTTACATTTGCTTGAATTAAAGCAAAAAGTATAAAAATAATGGTTTCAGTGGTTATTTTTGAAAATAGTGAAGAAATACTCAAAATATGCTTCTTTGGCCGTGAAACGTCGATTTTGAAAATGTTATTAAAATTCGAGGTACATTTTTATTTATTGTTCAATCGAGATGAAATCACTTTTAATGAGTGTTTTATAGGGAATTAAGCTGAATTCGGTCAAAAATTTTAGGAAGAGATTCCCCTGTTGCTACAGTTATCCCAATCACCCCGGATAAACTAAACGATCATTTTACGAACACCAGCCTATACAATAGTAGTTTGAAACCATCCGCTGCGGTTGAAATAAACCAGCGAACTATGGCACTATTCCCGTGCACCGAATCAGAAATAATCCACTTAGGTAGAACTATCAAAGGCAATTTGGCAGCAGGGATGGATAATCTGCACTCAAAACCAATGAAGTACTGCTTGCCTCTTTTGGCTAAACCCTTAACATATTTGATTAATCTATCCTTTGCAAGTGGAGTATATCCTGATAAACTAAAAAGGACTATCATAATCCCTATACATAAAAAAGGAAATCCACATGAAGTTAGTAATTATCGACCTATCTCTCTGCTCTCCTTCGTGGCTAAGATATTCGACAAAGCGTACTTTAATAGACTTAAAGATTTCTGTGATAATTTCAAACTACTGAGTGATAGACAATATGGCTTCCGTGCAAACAGAGGAACTATAGACGCAATCGCAAGCTCATACAATCAGATCCTCAACTCACTAGACGCGGGGAACAAATGCCTCGGATTATTTCTGGACTTAAGAAAAGCCTTCGATAGTGTCCCCCACATTAGTCTTATAGCCAAATTGCGTCGACTCGGAGTCCGCGGAAAAGCCGGAGATTGGATAGAGAGCTATCTACTCAATAGACAATGTCATACAAGAGTGGGAAAGACTCTATCCTCCGACCGTACTTTGCTGGCCGGAGTACCACAAGGATCGGTCATCTCTCCACTCTTATTTAATCTGTATATTAACGACCTGACCTCCATTACTGAACCAAGTTCAATTTTTCTATATGCTGATGATGCCCTATTATTATATTCGGGTAAATGCGTCAATGACATTGTTGAATCAACCAATACAAGCTTAGCTAAAATTTACACCTGGTTGCTACTAAATGGACTAGAACTCAACACAGACAAAACGGAATATATCATATTCTCCAACAACAGCAACGACAAAAACACTTACGAAAAGGTTACTATTAATAGTCGTATTCTTAAACGAGTCACAAATTATAAATATTTGGGGATTTGGCTAAATGAAAACTTAAAATGGAATATTCAAGTCGACATGGTATGTAAGGGACTAGCTAAAGCCTGTGGACTAATACATCACTGCAAAAACTTAGTCCCGAGAGCTACACTATTTGAAATTTACTACTCCTTATTCTACTCAACCCTTACATACGGGATATCCATCTGGGGTTGGACTACTAATCATAACATTAAGAGAATACAAATTATCCAAAAACGCACCATAAGAAATATTTATAATGTTCCTTTCCTTGCTCATACGGAACCTCTCTTCGAAAAGTCTCGTCTGCTAAAAATAAGCGAAGTAGTAAACTTTGTAACATTAACAATATTATATAGAGATTTATTAACGAATTCCTTCTTTACGATCAGAGCTAACAAAATCGTTTATACTAGGTCTAAAGATACACTTAGTGTAAGCAAGTGTAACACCTCGAAAAAATTAAATTCCGTATTTTACATGGGTCCGATGTTATTTAACACCCTTCCCCAAGAAATACGAGATTTGGATAATATTAAACTATTCAAATTCAAACTAAAAGAACTTATATTATTAAAACTGATAAGAATTTAAATTGGGACCTCCTAGATAATAAACCCTTCATGATAATAACCCTTTTCAATTTGGATTAGCTGTTGTAGATTCAATTAATCGAAATAATATAATAGGCTCAACTTTTCTTGATTTTTTGATTTAAACTTTGTTTTTATTATTAACTTTGTTTTTAAATTAATTTATTTATTAATTTATTACCAGTTTTAAATACTAGAATTTTATTATTTGTATTGTTATAAAAATCTATGCGAAGCAGGGCTAAAAAGTCGCTAGTTGACTTAGGCCCTTATAAAACGAATCTAATGTAAACGTGAATTGGAAATAAACTTTGGAAATAAACTTTGGAAATAAACTTTGGAAATTTCTCCAGAAAAAATGCATTCAAAAAAGTACCGAAAAAATCGCATGTTTTTCTTCTTCAAGATACAAAATCCGTGACAACGATTTCTTATTGAAAAATTTAATTTTAACAGTTTTTTGATTGAATATCGTTACATTTGCTTGAAATAAAGCAAAAAGTATAAAAATAATTGTTTCAGTGAACATATTTGAAAATAGTGAAGAAATACTCAAAGTAAGCTTCTTTGGCCGTGAAACGTCGATTTTGAAAATGTTATTAAAAATCAAGGTAAATTTTTAATTATTGATCAATCGAGATGAAATCACTTTCAATGAGTGTTTTATAGGGAATTAAGCTGAATTCGGTCAAACATTTCTCCAGAAAAAAATGCATTCAAAAGTGTACCGAAAAAATCGCATGTTTTTTTTCTTCAAGATACAAAATCCGTGACAACGATTTCTTATTGAAATTTGAATTTTAACAGTTTGTTGAATGAATATCGTTACATTTGCTTGAATTAACGCAAAAACTACAAAAATAATGGTTTCAGTGGTTATATTTGAAAACAGTGAACAAATACTCAAAATGTTTTTCTTAGGCCGAGTTACGTCGATTTTGAAAATGTTATTAAAAATCGAGGTACATTTTTATTTATTGTTCAATCGAGATGAAATCACTTTTAATGAGTGTTTTATAGGGAATTAAGCTGAATTCGGTCAAAAATTTCTCCAGAAAAAAATTCATTCAAAAAAGTACCGAAAAAATCGCAGGTTTTTCTTCTTCAAGACACAAAATCCGTGAATACGATTTCTTATTGAAAATTGAATTTTAACAGTTTTTTGAATGAATATCGTTACATTTGCTTGAATTAAAGCAAAAAGTATAAAAATAATGGTTTCAGTGGTTATTTTTGAAAATAGTGAAGAAATACTCAAAATATGCTTCTTTGGCCGTGAAACGTCGATTTTGAAAATGTTATTAAAAATCGAGGTACATTTTTATTTATTGTTCAATCGAGATGAAATCACTTTTAATGAGTGTTTTATAGGGAATTAAGCTAAATTCGGTCAAACATTTCTCCAGAAAAAAATTCATTCAAAAAAGTACCGAAAAAATCGCATGTTTTTCTTCTTCAAGACACAAAATCCGTGAATACGATTTCTTATTGAAAATTGAATTTTAACAGTTTTTTGAATGAATATCGTTACATTGCTTGAATTAAAGCAAAAAGTATAAAAATAATGGTTTTAATGAATATATTTGAAAATAGTGAAGAAATACTCAAAGTATGCTTCTTTGGCCGTGAAACGTCGATTTTGAAAATGTTATTAAAAATCGAGGTAAATTTTTAATTATTGGTCAATCGAGATGAAATCACTTTCAATGAGTGTTTTATAGGGAATTAAGCTGAATTCGGTCAAAAATTTCTCCAGAAAAAAATGCATTCAAAAAAGTACCGAAAAAAATCGCATGTTTTTCTTCTTCAAGATACAAAATCCGTGACAACGATTTCTTATTGAAAAATTGAATTTTAACAGTTTTTTGAATGAATATCGTTACATTTGCTTGAATTAAAGCAAAAAGTATAAAAATAATGGTTTCAGTGGTTATTTTTGAAAATAGTGAAGAAATACTCAAAATATGCTTCTTTGGCCGTGAAACGTCGATTTTGAAAATGTTATTAAAATTCGAGGTACATTTTTATTTATTGTTCAATCGAGATGAAATCACTTTTAATGAGTGTTTTATAGAGAATTAAGCTGAATTCGGTCAAAAATTTCTCCAGAAAAAAATGCATTCAAAAAAGTACCGAAAAAATCGCATGTTTTTCTTCTTCAAGATACAAAATCCGTGACAACGATTTCTTATTGAAAAATTTAATTTTAACAGTTTTTTGATTGAATATCGTTACATTTGCTTGAAATAAAGCAAAAAGTATAAAAATAATTGTTTCAGTGAACATATTTGAAAATAGTGAAGAAATACTCAAAGTAAGCTTCTTTGGCCGTGAAACGTCGATTTTGAAAATGTTATTAAAAATCAAGGTAAATTTTTAATTATTGTTCAATCGAGATGAAATCACTTTCAATGAGTGTTTTATAGGGAATTAAGCTGAATTCGGTCAAACATTTCTCTAGAAAAAAATGCATTCAAAAGTGTACCGAAAAAATCGCATGTTTTTTTTCTTCAAGATACAAAATCCGTGACAACGATTTCTTATTGAAATTTGAATTTTAACAGTTTGTTGAATGAATATCGTTACATTTGCTTGAATTAACGCAAAAATTACAAAAATAATGGTTTCAGTGGTTATATTTGAAAACAGTGAACAAATACTCAAAATGTTTTTCTTAGGCCGAGTTACGTCGATTTTGAAAATGTTATTAAAAATCGAGGTACATTTTTATTTATTGTTCAATCGAGATGAAATCACTTTTAATGAGTGTTTTATAGGGAATTAAGCTGAATTCGGTCAAAAATTTCTCCAGAAAAAAATTCATTCAAAAAAGTACCGAAAAAATCGCATGTTTTTCTTCTTCAAGACACAAAATCCGTGAATACGATTTCTTATTGAAAATTGAATTTTAACAGTTTTTTGAATGAATATCGTTACATTGCTTGAATTAAAGCAAAAAGTATAAAAATAATGGTTTCAATGAATATATTTGAAAATAGTGAAGAAATACTCAAAGTATGCTTCTTTGGCCGTGAAACGTCGATTTTGAAAATGTTATTAAAAATCGAGGTAAATTTTTAATTATTGGTCAATCGAGATGAAATCACTTTCAATGAGTGTTTTATAGGGAATTAAGCTGAATTCGGTCAAAAATTTCTCCAGAAAAAAATGCATTCAAAAAAGTACCGAAAAAAATCGCATGTTTTTCTTCTTCAAGATACAAAATCCGTGACAACGATTTCTTATTGAAAAATTGAATTTTAACAGTTTTTTGAGTGAATATCGTTACATTTGCTTGAATTAAAGCAAAAAGTATAAAAATAATGGTTTCAGTGGTTATTTTTGAAAATAGTGAAGAAATACTCAAAATATGCTTCTTTGGCCGTGAAACGTCGATTTTGAAAATGTTATTAAAATTCGAGGTACATTTTTATTTATTGTTCAATCGAGATGAAATCACTTTTAATGAGTGTTTTATAGGGAATTAAGCAGAATTCGGTCAAACATTTCTCTAGAAAAAAATGCATTCAAAAGTGTACCGAAAAAATCGCATGTTTTTTTTCTTCAAGATACAAAATCCGTGACAACGATTTCTTATTGAAATTTGAATTTTAACAGTTTGTTGAATGAATATCGTTACATTTGCTTGAATTAACGCAAAAATTACAAAAATAATGGTTTCAGTGGTTATATTTGAAAACAGTGAACAAATACTCAAAATGTTTTTCTTAGGCCGAGTTACGTCGATTTTGAAAATGTTATTAAAAATCGAGGTACATTTTTATTTATTGTTCAATCGAGATGAAATCACTTTTAATGAGTGTTTTATAGGGAATTAAGCTGAATTCGGTCAAAAATTTCTCCAGAAAAAAATTCATTCAAAAAAGTACCGAAAAAATCGCAGGTTTTTCTTCTTCAAGACACAAAATCCGTGAATACGATTTCTTATTGAAAATTGAATTTTAACAGTTTTTTGAATGAATATCGTTACATTGCTTGAATTATAGCAAAAAGTATAAAAATAATGGTTTCAATGAATATATTTGAAAATAGTGAAGAAATACTCAAAGTATGCTTCTTTGGCCGTGAAACGTCGATTTTGAAAATGTTATTAAAAATCGAGGTAAATTTTTAATTATTGGTCAATCGAGATGAAATCACTTTCAATGAGTGTTTTATAGGGAATTAAGCTGAATTCGGTCAAAAATTTCTCCAGAAAAAAATGCATTCAAAAAAGTACCGAAAAAAATCGCATGTTTTTCTTCTTCAAGATACAAAATCCGTGACAACGATTTCTTATTGAAAAATTGAATTTTAACAGTTTTTTGAATGAATATCGTTACATTTGCTTGAATTAAAGCAAAAAGTATAAAAATAATGGTTTCAGTGGTTATTTTTGAAAATAGTGAAGAAATACTCAAAATATGCTTCTTTGGCCGTGAAACGTCGATTTTGAAAATGTTATTAAAATTCGAGGTACATTTTTATTTATTGTTCAATCGAGATGAAATCACTTTTAATGAGTGTTTTATAGGGAATTAAGCTGAATTCGGTCAAAAATTTCTCCAGAAAAAAATTCATTCAAAAAAGTACCGAAAAAATCGCAGGTTTTTCTTCTTCAAGACACAAAATCCGTGAATACGATTTCTTATTGAAAATTGAATTTTAAGTTTTTTGAATGAATATCGTTACATTTGCTTGAATTAAAGCAAAAAGTATAAAAATAATGGTTTTAGTGGTTATTTTTGAAAATAGTGAAGAAATACTCAAAATATGCTTCTTTGGCCGTGAAACGTCGATTTTGAAAATGTTATTAAAAATCGAGGTACATTTTTATTTATTGTTCAATCGAGATGAAATCACTTTTAATGAGTGTTTTATAGGGAATTAAGCTGAATTCGGTCAAAAATTTCTCCTGAAAAAAATGCATTCAAAAAAGTACCGAAAAAATCGCATGTTTTTCTTCTTCAAGATACAAAATCCGTGACAACGATTTCTTATTGAAAAATTGAATTTTAACAGTTTTTTGAATGAATATCGTTACATTTGCTTGAATTAAAGCAAAAAGTATAAAAATAATGGTTTCAGTGGTTATTTTTGAAAATAGTGAAGAAATACTCAAAATATGCTTCTTTGGCCGTGAAACGTCGATTTTGAAAATGTTATTAAAAATCGAGGTACATTTTTATTTATTGTTCAATCGAGATGAAATCACTTTCAATGAGTGTTTTATAGGGAATTAAGCTGAATTCGGTCAAAAATTTCTCCAGAAAAAAATGCATTCAAAAAAGTACCGAAAAAAATCGCATGTTTTTCTTCTTCAAGATACAAAATCCGTGACAACGATTTCTTATTGAAAAATTGAATTTTAACAGTTTTTTGAATGAATATCGTTACATTTGCTTGAATTAAAGCAAAAAGTATAAAAATAATGGTTTCAGTGGTTATTTTTGAAAATAGTGAAGAAATACTCAAAATATGCTTCTTTGGCCGTGAAACGTCGATTTTGAAAATGTTATTAAAATTCGAGGTACATTTTTATTTATTGTTCAATCGAGATGAAATCACTTTTAATGAGTGTTTTATAGGGAATTAAGCTGAATTCGGTCAAAAATTTCTCCAGAAAAAAATTCATTCAAAAAAGTACCGAAAAAATCGCAGGTTTTTCTTCTTCAAAACACAAAATCCGTGAATACGATTTCTTATTGAAAATTGAATTTTAAGTTTTTTGAATGAATATCGTTACATTTGCTTGAATTAAAGCAAAAAGTATAAAAATAATGGTTTTAGTGGTTATTTTTGAAAATAGTGAAGAAATACTTAAAATATGCTTCTTTGGCCGTGAAACGTCGATTTTGAAAATGTTATTAAAAATCGAGGTACATTTTTATTTATTGTTCAATCGAGATGAAATCACTTTTAATGAGTGTTTTATAGGGAATTAAGCTGAATTCGGTCAAAAATTTCTCCTGAAAAAAATGCATTCAAAAAAGTACCGAAAAAAATCGCATGTTTTTCTTCTTCAAGATACAAAATCCGTGACAACGATTTCTTATTGAAAAATTGAATTTTAACAGTTTTTTGAATGAATATCGTTACATTTGCTTGAATTAAAGCAAAAAGTATAAAAATAATGGTTTCAGTGGTTATTTTTGAAAATAGTGAAGAAATACTCAAAATATGCTTCTTTGGCCGTGAAACGTCGATTTTGAAAATGTTATTAAAATTCGAGGTACATTTTTATTTATTGTTCAATCGAGATGAAATCACTTTTAATGAGTGTTTTATAGGGAATTAAGCTGAATTCGGTCAAAAATTTCTCCAGAAAAAAATGCATTCAAAATAGTACCGAAAAAATCGCATGTTTTTCTTCTTCAAGATACAAAATCCGTGACAACGATTTCTTATTGAAAAATTTAATTTTAACAGTTTTTTGATTGAATATCGTTACATTTGCTTGAAATAAAGCAAAAAGTATAAAAATAATTGTTTCAGTGAACATATTTGAAAATAGTGAAGAAATACTCAAAGTAAGCTTCTTTGGCCGTGAAACGTCGATTTTGAAAATGTTATTAAAAATCAAGGTAAATTTTTAATTATTGTTCAATCGAGATGAAATCACTTTCAATGAGTGTTTTATAGGGAATTAAGCTGAATTCGGTCAAACATTTCTCTAGAAAAAAATGCATTCAAAAGTGTACCGAAAAAATCGCATGTTTTTTTCTTCAAGATACAAAATCCGTGACAACGATTTCTTATTGAAATTTGAATTTTAACAGTTTGTTGAATGAATATCGTTACATTTGCTTGAATTAACGCAAAAATTACAAAAATAATGGTTTCAGTGGTTATATTTGAAAACAGTGAACAAATACTCAAAATGTTTTTCTTAGGCCGAGTTACGTCGATTTTGAAAATGTTATTAAAAATCGAGGTACATTTTTATTTATTGTTCAATCGAGATGAAATCACTTTTAATGAGTGTTTTATAGGGAATTAAGCTGAATTCGGTCAAAAATTTCTCCAGAAAAAAATTCATTCAAAAAAGTACCGAAAAAATCGCAGGTTTTTCTTCTTCAAGACACAAAATCCGTGAATACGATTTCTTATTGAAAATTGAATTTTAACAGTTTTTTGAATGAATATCGTTACATTGCTTGAATTATAGCAAAAAGTATAAAAATAATGGTTTCAATGAATATATTTGAAAATAGTGAAGAAATACTCAAAGTATGCTTCTTTGGCCGTGATACGTCGATTTTGAAAATGTTATTAAAAATCGAAGTAAATTTTTAATTATTGGTCAATCGAGATGAAATCACTTTCAATGAGTGTTTTATAGGGAATTAAGCTGAATTCGGTCAAAAATTTCTCCAGAAAAAAATGCATTCAAAAAAGTACCGAAAAAAAACGCATGTTTTTCTTCTTCAAGATACAAAATCCGTGACAACGATTTCTTATTGAAAAATTGAATTTTAACAGTTTTTTGAATGAATATCGTTACATTTGCTTGAATTAAAGCAAAAAGTATAAAAATAATGGTTTCAGTGGTTATTTTTGAAAATAGTGAAGAAATACTCAAAATATGCTTCTTTGGCCGTGAAACGTCGATTTTGAAAATGTTATTAAAATTCGAGGTACATTTTTATTTATTGTTCAATCGAGATGAAATCACTTTTAATGAGTGTTTTATAGGGAATTAAGCTGAATTCGGTCAAAAATTTCTCCAGAAAAAAATGCATTCAAAATAGTACCGAAAAAATCGCATGTTTTTCTTCTTCAAGATACAAAATCCGTGACAACGATTTCTTATTGAAAAATTTAATTTTAACAGTTTTTTGATTGAATATCGTTACATTTGCTTGAAATAAAGCAAAAAGTATAAAAATAATTGTTTCAGTGAACATATTTGAAAATAGTGAAGAAATACTCAAAGTAAGCTTCTTTGGCCGTGAAACGTCGATTTTGAAAATGTTATTAAAAATCAAGGTAAATTTTTAATTATTGTTCAATCGAGATGAAATCACTTTCAATGAGTGTTTTATAGGGAATTAAGCTGAATTCGGTCAAACATTTCTCTAGAAAAAAATGCATTCAAAAGTGTACCGAAAAAATCGCATGTTTTTTTTTCTTCAAGATACAAAATCCGTGACAACGATTTCTTATTGAAATTTGAATTTTAACAGTTTGTTGAATGAATATCGTTACATTTGCTTGAATTAACGCAAAAATTACAAAAATAATGGTTTCAGTGGTTATATTTGAAAACAGTGAACAAATACTCAAAATGTTTTTCTTAGGCCGAGTTACGTCGATTTTGAAAATGTTATTAAAAATCGAGGTACATTTTTATTTATTGTTCAATCGAGATGAAATCACTTTTAATGAGGGTTTTATAGGGAATTAAGCTGAATTCGGTCAAAAATTTCTCCAGAAAAAAATGTATTCAAAAAAGTACCGAAAAAATCGCATGTTTTTCTTCTTCAAGATACAAAATCCGTGACAACGATTTCTTATTGAAAAATTGAATTTTAACAGTTTTTTGAATGAATATCGTTACATTTGCTTGAATTAAAGCAAAAAGTATAAAAATAATGGTTTCAGTGGTTATTTTTGAAAATAGTGAAGAAATACTCAAAATATGCTTCTTTGGCCGTGAAACGTCGATTTTGAAAATGTTATTAAAAATCGAGGTACATTTTTATTTATTGTTCAATCGAGATGAAATCACTTTCAATGAGTGTTTTATAGGGAATTAAGCTGAATTCGGTCAAAAATTTCTCCAGAAAAAAATGCATTCAAAAAAGTACCGAAAAAAATCGCATGTTTTTCTTCTTCAAGATACAAAATCCGTGACAACGATTTCTTATTGAAAAATTGAATTTTAACAGTTTTTTGAATGAATATCGTTACATTTGCTTGAATTAAAGCAAAAAGTATAAAAATAATGGTTTCAGTGGTTATTTTTGAAAATAGTGAAGAAATACTCAAAATATGCTTCTTTGGCCGTGAAACGTCGATTTTGAAAATGTTATTAAAATTCGAGGTACATTTTTATTTATTGTTCAATCGAGATGAAATCACTTTTAATGAGTGTTTTATAGGGAATTAAGCTGAATTCGGTCAAAAATTTCTCCAGAAAAAAATTCATTCAAAAAAGTACCGAAAAAATCGCAGGTTTTTCTTCTTCAAGACACAAAATCCGTGAATACGATTTCTTATTGAAAATTGAATTTTAAGTTTTTTGAATGAATATCGTTACATTTGCTTGAATTAAAGCAAAAAGTATAAAAATAATGGTTTTAGTGGTTATTTTTGAAAATAGTGAAGAAATACTTAAAATATGCTTCTTTGGCCGTGAAACGTCGATTTTGAAAATGTTATTAAAAATCGAGGTACATTTTTATTTATTGTTCAATCGAGATGAAATCACTTTTAATGAGTGTTTTATAGGGAATTAAGCTGAATTCGGTCAAAAATTTCTCCTGAAAAAAATGCATTCAAAAAAGTACCGAAAAAAATCGCATGTTTTTCTTCTTCAAGATACAAAATCCGTGACAACGATTTCTTATTGAAAAATTGAATTTTAACAGTTTTTTGAATGAATATCGTTACATTTGCTTGAATTAAAGCAAAAAGTATAAAAATAATGGTTTCAGTGGTTATTTTTGAAAATAGTGAAGAAATACTCAAAATATGCTTCTTTGGCCGTGAAACGTCGATTTTGAAAATGTTATTAAAATTCGAGGTACATTTTTATTTATTGTTCAATCGAGATGAAATCACTTTAAATGAGTGTTTTATAGGGAATTAAGCTGAATTCGGTCAAAAATTTCTCCAGAAAAAAATGCATTCAAAATAGTACCGAAAAAATCGCATGTTTTTCTTCTTCAAGATACAAAATCCGTGACAACGATTTCTTATTGAAAAATTTAATTTTAACAGTTTTTTGATTGAATATCGTTACATTTGCTTGAAATAAAGCAAAAAGTATAAAAATAATTGTTTCAGTGAACATATTTGAAAATAGTGAAGAAATACTCAAAGTAAGCTTCTTTGGCCGTGAAACGTCGATTTTGAAAATGTTATTAAAAATCAAGGTAAATTTTTAATTATTGTTCAATCGAGATGAAATCACTTTCAATGAGTGTTTTATAGGGAATTAAGCTGAATTCGGTCAAACATTTCTCTAGAAAAAAATGCATTCAAAAGTGTACCGAAAAAATCGCATGTTTTTTTCTTCAAGATACAAAATCCGTGACAACGATTTCTTATTGAAATTTGAATTTTAACAGTTTGTTGAATGAATATCGTTACATTTGCTTGAATTAACGCAAAAATTACAAAAATAATGGTTTCAGTGGTTATATTTGAAAACAGTGAACAAATACTCAAAATGTTTTTCTTAGGCCGAGTTACGTCGATTTTGAAAATGTTATTAAAAATCGAGGTACATTTTTATTTATTGTTCAATCGAGATGAAATCACTTTTAATGAGTGTTTTATAGGGAATTAAGCTGAATTCGGTCAAAAATTTCTCCAGAAAAAAATTCATTCAAAAAAGTACCGAAAAAATCGCAGGTTTTTCTTCTTCAAGACACAAAATCCGTGAATACGATTTCTTATTGAAAATTGAATTTTAACAGTTTTTTGAATGAATATCGTTACATTGCTTGAATTATAGCAAAAAGTATAAAAATAATGGTTTCAATGAATATATTTGAAAATAGTGAAGAAATACTCAAAGTATGCTTCTTTGGCCGTGATACGTCGATTTTGAAAATGTTATTAAAAATCGAGGTAAATTTTTAATTATTGGTCAATCGAGATGAAATCACTTTCAATGAGTGTTTTATAGGGAATTAAGCTGAATTCGGTCAAAAATTTCTCCAGAAAAAAATGCATTCAAAAAAGTACCGAAAAAAAACGCATGTTTTTCTTCTTCAAGATACAAAATCCGTGACAACGATTTCTTATTGAAAAATTGAATTTTAACAGTTTTTTGAATGAATATCGTTACATTTGCTTGAATTAAAGCAAAAAGTATAAAAATAATGGTTTCAGTGGTTATTTTTGAAAATAGTGAAGAAATACTCAAAATATGCTTCTTTGGCCGTGAAACGTCGATTTTGAAAATGTTATTAAAATTCGAGGTACATTTTTATTTATTGTTCAATCGAGATGAAATCACTTTTAATGAGTGTTTTATAGGGAATTAAGCTGAATTCGGTCAAAAATTTCTCCAGAAAAAAATGCATTCAAAATAGTACCGAAAAAATCGCATGTTTTTCTTCTTCAAGATACAAAATCCGTGACAACGATTTCTTATTGAAAAATTTAATTTTAACAGTTTTTTGATTGAATATCGTTACATTTGCTTGAAATAAAGCAAAAAGTATAAAAATAATTGTTTCAGTGAACATATTTGAAAATAGTGAAGAAATACTCAAAGTAAGCTTCTTTGGCCGTGAAACGTCGATTTTGAAAATGTTATTAAAAATCAAGGTAAATTTTTAATTATTGTTCAATCGAGATGAAATCACTTTCAATGAGTGTTTTATAGGGAATTAAGCTGAATTCGGTCAAACATTTCTCTAGAAAAAAATGCATTCAAAAGTGTACCGAAAAAATCGCATGTTTTTTTTTCTTCAAGATACAAAATCCGTGACAACGATTTCTTATTGAAATTTGAATTTTAACAGTTTGTTGAATGAATATCGTTACATTTGCTTGAATTAACGCAAAAATTACAAAAATAATGGTTTCAGTGGTTATATTTGAAAACAGTGAACAAATACTCAAAATGTTTTTCTTAGGCCGAGTTACGTCGATTTTGAAAATGTTATTAAAAATCGAGGTACATTTTTATTTATTGTTCAATCGAGATGAAATCACTTTTAATGAGGGTTTTATAGGGAATTAAGCTGAATTCGGTCAAAAATTTCTCCAGAAAAAAATGTATTCAAAAAAGTACCGAAAAAATCGCATGTTTTTCTTCTTCAAGATACAAAATCCGTGACAACGATTTCTTATTGAAAAATTTAATTTTAACAGTTTTTTGAATGAATATCGTTACATTGCTTGAATTATAGCAAAAAGTATAAAAATAATGGTTTCAATGAATATATTTGAAAATAGTGAAGAAATACTCAAAGTATGCTTCTTTGGCCGTGAAACGTCGATTTTGAAAATGTTATTAAAAATCGAGGTAAATTTTTAATTATTGGTCAATCGAGATGAAATCACTTTCAATGAGTGTTTTATAGGGAATTAAGCTGAATTCGGTCAAAAATTTCTCCAGAAAAAAATGCATTCAAAAAAGTACCGAAAAAAATCGCATGTTTTTCTTCTTCAAGATACAAAATCCGTGAATACGATTTCTTATTGAAAATTGAATTTTAACAGTTTTTTGAATGAATATCGTTACATTGCTTGAATTATAGCAAAAAGTATAAAAATAATGGTTTCAATGAATATATTTGAAAATAGTGAAGAAATACTCAAAGTATGCTTCTTTGGCCGTGAAACGTCGATTTTGAAAATGTTATTAAAAATCGAGGTAAATTTTTAATTATTGGTCAATCGAGATGAAATCACTTTCAATGAGTGTTTTATAGGGAATTAAGCTGAATTCGGTCAAAAATTTCTCCAGAAAAAAATGCATTCAAAAAAGTACCGAAAAAAATCGCATGTTTTTCTTCTTCAAGATACAAAATCCGTGAATACGATTTCTTATTGAAAATTGAATTTTAACAGTTTTTTGAATGAATATCGTTACATTGCTTGAATTATAGCAAAAAGTATAAAAATAATGGTTTCAATGAATATATTTGAAAATAGTGAAGAAATACTCAAAGTATGCTTCTTTGGCCGTGAAACGTCGATTTTGAAAATGTTATTAGAAATCGAGGTAAATTTTTAATTATTGGTCAATCGAGATGAAATCACTTTCAATGAGTGTTTTATAGGGAATTAAGCTGAATTCGGTCAAAAATTTCTCCAGAAAAAAATGCATTCAAAAAAGTACCGAAAAAAAACGCATGATTTTCTTCTTCAAGATACAAAATCCGTGACAACGATTTCTTATTGAAAAATTGAATTTTAACAGTTTTTTGAATGAATATCGTTACATTTGCTTGAATTAAAGCAAAAAGTATAAAAATAATGGTTTCAGTGGTTATTTTTGAAAATAGTGAAGAAATACTCAAAATATGCTTCTTTGGCCGTGAAACGTCGATTTTGAAAATGTTATTAAAATTCGAGGTACATTTTTATTTATTGTTCAATCGAGATGAAATCACTTTTAATGAGTGTTTTATAGGGAATTAAGCTGAATTCGGTCAAAAATTTCTCCAGAAAAAAATGCATTCAAAATAGTACCGAAAAAATCGCATGTTTTTCTTCTTCAAGATACAAAATCCGTGACAACGATTTCTTATTGAAAAATTTAATTATAACAGTTTTTTGATTGAATATCGTTACATTTGCTTGAAATAAAGCAAAAAGTATAAAAATAATTGTTTCAGTGAACATATTTGAAAATAGTGAAGAAATACTCAAAGTAAGCTTCTTTGGCCGTGAAACGTCGATTTTGAAAATGTTATTAAAAATCAAGGTAAATTTTTAATTATTGTTCAATCGAGATGAAATCACTTTCAATGAGTGTTTTATAGGGAATTAAGCTGAATTCGGTCAAACATTTCTCTAGAAAAAAATGCATTCAAAAGTGTACCGAAAAAATCGCATGTTTTTTTTTCTTCAAGATACAAAATCCGTGACAACGATTTCTTATTGAAATTTGAATTTTAACAGTTTGTTGAATGAATATCGTTACATTTGCTTGAATTAACGCAAAAATTACAAAAATAATGGTTTCAGTGGTTATATTTGAAAACAGTGAACAAATACTCAAAATGTTTTTCTTAGGCCGAGTTACGTCGATTTTGAAAATGTTATTAAAAATCGAGGTACATTTTTATTTATTGTTCAATCGAGATGAAATCACTTTTAATGAGTATTTTATAGGGAATTAAGCTGAATTCGGTCAAAAATTTCTCCAGAAAAAAATTCATTCAAAAAAGTACCGAAAAAATCGCAGGTTTTTCTTCTTCAAGACACAAAATCCGTGAATACGATTTCTTATTGAAAATTTAATTTTAACAGTTTTTTGAATGAATATCGTTACATTGCTTGAATTATAGCAAAAAGTATAAAAATAATGGTTTCAATGAATATATTTGAAAATAGTGAAGAAATACTCAAAGTATGCTTCTCTGGCCGTGAAACGTCGATTTTGAAAATGTTATTAAAAATCGAGGTAAATTTTTAATTATTGGTCAATCGAGATGAAATCACTTTCAATGAGTGTTTTATAGGGAATTAAGCTGAATTCGGTCAAAAATTTCTCCAGAAAAAAATGCATTCAAAAAAGTACCGAAAAAAATCGCATGTTTTTCTTCTTCAAGATACAAAATCCGTGACAACGATTTCTTATTGAAAAATTGAATTTTAACAGTTTTTTGAATGAATATCGTTACATTTGCTTGAATTAAAGCAAAAAGTATAAAAATAATGGTTTCAGTGGTTATTTTTGAAAATAGTGAAGAAATACTCAAAATATGCTTCTTTGGCCGTGAAACGTCGATTTTGAAAATGTTATTAAAATTCGAGGTACATTTTTATTTATTGTTCAATCGAGATGAAATCACTTTTAATGAGTGTTTTATAGGGAATTAAGCTGAATTCGGTCAAAAATTTCTCCAGAAAAAAATGCATTCAAAAAAGTACCGAAAAAATCGCATGTTTTTCTTCTTCAAGATACAAAATCCGTGACAACGATTTCTTATTGAAAAATTTAATTTTAACAGTTTTTTGAATGAATATCGTTACATTGCTTGAATTATAGCAAAAAGTATAAAAATAATGGTTTCAATGAATATATTTGAAAATAGTGAAGAAATACTCAAAGTATGCTTCTTTGGCCGTGAAACGTCGATTTTGAAAATGTTATTAAAAATCGAGGTAAATTTTTAATTATTGGTCAATCGAGATGAAATCACTTTCAATGAGTGTTTTATAGGGAATTAAGCTGAATTCGGTCAAAAATTTCTCCAGAAAAAAATGCATTCAAAAAAGTACCGAAAAAAATCGCATGTTTTTCTTCTTCAAGATACAAAATCCGTGACAACGATTTCTTATTGAAAAATTGAATTTTAACAGTTTTTTGAATGAATATCGTTACATTTGCTTGAATTAAAGCAAAAAGTATAAAAATAATGGTTTCAGTGGTTATTTTTGAAAATAGTGAAGAAATACTCAAAATATGCTTCTTTGGCCGTGAAACGTCGATTTTGAAAATGTTATTAAAAATCAAGGTAAATTTTTAATTATTGTTCAATCGAGATGAAATCACTTTCAATGAGTGTTTTATAGGGAATTAAGCTGAATTCGGTCAAACATTTCTCTAGAAAAAAATGCATTCAAAAGTGTACCGAATAAATCGCATGTTTTTTTTTCTTCAAGATACAAAATCCGTGACAACGATTTCTTATTGAAATTTGAATTTTAACAGTTTGTTGAATGAATATCGTTACATTTGCTTGAATTAACGCAAAAATTACAAAAATAATGGTTTCAGTGGTTATATTTGAAAACAGTGAACAAATAATCAAAATGTTTTTCTTAGGCCGAGTTACGTCGATTTTGAAAATGTTATTAAAAATCGAGGTACATTTTTATTTATTGTTCAATCGAGATGAAATCACTTTTAATGAGTGTTTTATAGGGAATTAAGCTGAATTCGGTCAAAAATTTCTCCAGAAAAAAATTCATTCAAAAAAGTACCGAAAAAATCGCAGGTTTTTCTTCTTCAAGACACAAAATCCGTGAATACGATTTCTTATTGAAAATTTAATTTTAACAGTTTTTTGATTGAATATCGTTACATTTGCTTGAATTAAAGCAAAAAGTATAAAAATAATGGTTTCAGTGGTTATTTTTGAAAATAGTGAAGAAATACTCAAAATATGCTTCTTTGGCCGTGAAACGTCGATTTTGAAAATGTTATTAAAATTCGAGGTACATTTTTATTTATTGTTCAATCGAGATGAAATCACTTTTAATGAGTGTTTTATAGGGAATTAAGCTGAATTCGGTCAAAAATTTCTCCAGAAAAAAATTCATTCAAAGAAGTACCGAAAAAATCGCAGGTTTTTCTTCTTCAAGACACAAAATCCGTGAATACGATTTCTTATTGAAAATTGAATTTTAAGTTTTTTGAATGAATATCGTTACATTTGCTTGAATTAAAGCAAAAAGTATAAAAATAATTGTTTCAGTGAACATATTTGAAAATAGTGAAGAAATACTCAAAGTAAGCTTCTTTGGCCGTGAAACGTCGATTTTGAAAATGTTATTAAAAATCAAGGTAAATTTTTAATTATTGTTCAATCGAGATGAAATCACTTTCAATGAGTGTTTTATAGATAATTAAGCTGAATTCGGTCAAACATTTCTATAGAAAAAAATGCATTCAAAAGTGTACCGAAAAAATCGCATGTTTTTTTCTTCAAGATACAAAATCCGTGACAACGATTTCTTATTGAAATTTGAATTTTAACAGTTTGTTGAATGAATATCGTTACATTTGCTTGAATTAACGCAAAAATTACAAAAATAATGGTTTCAGTGGTTATATTTGAAAACAGTGAACAAATACTCAAAATGTTTTTCTTAGGCCGAGTTACGTCGATTTTGAAAATGTTATTAAAAATCGAGGTACATTTTTATTTATTGTTCAATCGAGATGAAATCACTTTTAATGAGTGTTTTATAGGGAATTAAGCTGAATTCGGTCAAAAATTTCTCCAGAAAAAAATTCATTCAAAAAAGTACCGAAAAAATCGCAGGTTTTTCTTCTTCAAGACACAAAATCCGTGAATACGATTTCTTATTGAAAATTTAATTTTAACAGTTTTTTGAATGAATATCGTTACATTGCTTGAATTATAGCAAAAAGTATAAAAATAATGGTTTCAATGAATATATTTGAAAATAGTGAAGAAATACTCAAAGTATGCTTCTCTGGCCGTGAAACGTCGATTTTGAAAATGTTATTAAAAATCGAGGTAAATTTTTAATTATTTGTCAATCGAGATGAAATCACTTTCAATGAGTGTTTTATAGGGAATTAAGCTGAATTCGGTCAAAAATTTCTCCAGAAAAAAATGCATTCAAAAAAGTACCGAAAAAAATCGCATGTTTTTCTTCTTCAAGATACAAAATCCGTGACAACGATTTCTTATTGAAAAATTGAATTTTAACAGTTTTTTGAATGAATATCGTTACATTTGCTTGAATTAAAGCAAAAAGTATAAAAATAATGGTTTCAGTGGTTATTTTTGAAAATAGTGAAGAAATACTCAAAATATGCTTCTTTGGCCGTGAAACGTCGATTTTGAAAATGTTATTAAAATTCGAGGTACAGTTTTATTTATTGTTCAATCGAGATGAAATCACTTTTAATGAGTGTTTTATAGGGAATTAAGCTGAATTCGGTCAAAAATTTCTCCAGAAAAAAATGCATTCAAAAAAGTACCGAAAAAATCGCATGTTTTTCTTCTTCAAGATACAAAATCCGTGACAACGATTTCTTATTGAAAAATTTAATTTTAACAGTTTTTTGAATGAATATCGTTACATTGCTTGAATTATAGCAAAAAGTATAAAAATAATGGTTTCAATGAATATATTTGAAAATAGTGAAGAAATACTCAAAGTATGCTTCTTTGGCCGTGAAACGTCGATTTTGAAAATGTTATTAAAAATCGAGGTAAATTTTTAATTATTGGTCAATCGAGATGAAATCACTTTCAATGAGTGTTTTATAGGGAATTAAGCTGAATTCGGTCAAAAATTTCTCCAGAAAAAAATGCATTCAAAAAAGTACCGAAAAAAATCGCATGTTTTTCTTCTTCAAGATACAAAATCCGTGACAACGATTTCTTATTGAAAAATTGAATTTTAACAGTTTTTTGAATGAATATCGTTACATTTGCTTGATTTAAAGCAAAAAGTATAAAAATAATGGTTTCAGTGGTTATTTTTGAAAATAGTGAAGAAATACTCAAAATATGCTTCTTTGGCCGTGAAACGTCGATTTTGAAAATGTTATTAAAATTCGAGGTACATTTTTATTTATTGTTCAATCGAGATGAAATCACTTTTAATGAGTGTTTTATAGGGAATTAAGCTGAATTCGGTCAAAAATTTCTCCAGAAAAAAATGCATTCAAAATAGTACCGAAAAAATCGCATGTTTTTCTTCTTCAAGATACAAAATCCGTGACAACGATTTCTTATTGAAAAATTTAATTTTAACAGTTTTTTGATTGAATATCGTTACATTTGCTTGAAATAAAGCAAAAAGTATAAAAATAATTGTTTCAGTGAACATATTTGAAAATAGTGAAGAAATACTCAAAGTAAGCTTCTTTGGCCGTGAAACGTCGATTTTGAAAATGTTATTAAAAATCAAGGTAAATTTTTAATTATTGTTCAATCGAGATGAAATCACTTTCAATGAGTGTTTTATAGGGAATTAAGCTGAATTCGGTCAAACATTTCTCTAGAAAAAAATGCATTCAAAAGTGTACCGAAAAAATCGCATGTTTTTTTTTCTTCAAGATACAAAATCCGTGACAACGATTTCTTATTGAAATTTGAATTTTAACAGTTTGTTGAATGAATATCGTTACATTTGCTTGAATTAACGCAAAAATTACAAAAATAATGGTTTCAGTGGTTATATTTGAAAACAGTGAACAAATACTCAAAATGTTTTTCTTAGGCCGAGTTACGTCGATTTTGAAAATGTTATTAAAAATCGAGGTACATTTTTATTTATTGTTCAATCGAGATGAAATCACTTTTAATGAGTGTTTTATAGGGAATTAAGCTGAATTCGGTCAAAAATTTCTCCAGAAAAAAATTCATTCAAAAAAGTACCGAAAAAATCGCAGGTTTTTCTTCTTCAAGACACAAAATCCGTGAATACGATTTCTTATTGAAAATTTAATTTTAACAGTTTTTTGATTGAATATCGTTACATTTGCTTGAATTAAAGCAAAAAGTATAAAAATAATGGTTTCAGTGGTTATTTTTGAAAATAGTGAAGAAATACTCAAAATATGCTTCTTTGGCCGTGAAACGTCGATTTTGAAAATGTTATTAAAATTCGAGGTACATTTTTATTTATTGTTCAATCGAGATGAAATCACTTTTAATGAGTGTTTTATAGGGAATTAAGCTGAATTCGGTCAAAAATTTCTCCAGAAAAAAATTCATTCAAAGAAGTACCGAAAAAATCGCAGGTTTTTCTTCTTCAAGACACAAAATCCGTGACAACGATTTCTTATTGAAAAATTGAATTTTAACAGTTTTTTGAATGAATATCGTTACATTTGCTTGAATTAAAGCAAAAAGTATAAAAATAATGGTTTCAGTGGTTATTTTTGAAAATAGTGAAGAAATACTCAAAATATGCTTCTTTGGCCGTGAAACGTCGATTTTGAAAATGTTATTAAAATTCGAGGTACATTTTTATTTATTGTTCAATCGAGATGAAATCACTTTTAATGAGTGTTTTATAGGAAATTAAGCTGAATTCGGTCAAACATTTCTCCAGAAAAAAATTCATTCAAAGAAGTACCGAAAAAATCGCAGGTTTTTCTTCTTCAAGACACAAAATCCGTGAATACGATTTCTTATTGAAAATTGAATTTTAAGTTTTTTGAATGAATATCGTTACATTTGCTTGAATTAAAGCAAAAAGTATAAAAATAATTGTTTCAGTGAACATATTTGAAAATAGTGAAGAAATACTCAAAGTAAGCTTCTTTGGCCGTGAAACGTCGATTTTGAAAATGTTATTAAAAATCAAGGTAAATTTTTAATTATTGTTCAATCGAGATGAAATCACTTTCAATGAGTGTTTTATAGGGAATTAAGCTGAATTCGGTCAAACATTTCTATAGAAAAGAATGCATTCAAAAGTGTACCGAAAAAATCGCATGTTTTTTTCTTCAAGATACAAAATCCGTGACAACGATTTCTTATTGAAATTTGAATTTTAACAGTTTGTTGAATGAATATCGTTACATTTGCTTGAATTAACGCAAAAATTACAAAAATAATGGTTTCAGTGGTTATATTTGAAAACAGTGAACAAATACTCAAAATGTTTTTCTTAGGCCGAGTTACGTCGATTTTGAAAATGTTATTAAAAATCGAGGTAAATTTTTAATTATTGGTCAATCGAGATGAAATCACTTTCTTATTGAAAATTGAATTTTAACAGTTTTTTGAATGAATATCGTTACATTGCTTGAATTATAGCAAAAAGTATAAAAAGTTTCAAAGTTTCAAAGTTTATTTTGGCATAGTTAATACAAAAGCTCATGAGGAGGGGAAAATAATGGTTTCAATGAATATATTTGAAAATAGTGAAGAAATACTCAAAGTATGCTTCTTTGGCCGTGAAACGTCGATTTTGAAAATGTTATTAAAAATCGAGGTAAATTTTTAATTATTGGTCAATCGAGATGAAATCACTTTCAATGAGTGTTTTATAGGGAATTAAGCTGAATTCGGTCAAAAATTTCTCCAGAAAAAAATGCATTCAAAAAAGTACCGAAAAAAATCGCATGTTTTTCTTCTTCAAGATACAAAATCCGTGACAACGATTTCTTATTGAAAAATTGAATTTTAACAGTTTTTTGAATGAATATCGTTACATTTGCTTGAATTAAAGCAAAAAGTATAAAAATAATGGTTTCAGTGGTTATTTTTGAAAATAGTGAAGAAATACTCAAAATATGCTTCTTTGGCCGTGAAACGTCGATTTTGAAAATGTTATTAAAATTCGAGGTACATTTTTATTTATTGTTCAATCGAGATGAAATCACTTTTAATGAGTGTTTTATAGGGAATTAAGCTGAATTCGGTCAAAAATTTCTCCAGAAAAAAATTCATTCAAAAAAGTACCGAAAAAATCGCAGGTTTTTCTTTTTCAAGACACAAAATCCGTGAATACGATTTCTTATTGAAAATTGAATTTTAAGTTTTTTGAATGAATATCGTTACATTTGCTTGAATTAAAGCAAAAAGTATAAAAATAATGGTTTTAGTGGTTATTTTTGAAAATAGTGAAGAAATACTCAAAATATGCTTCTTTGGCCGTGAAACGTCGATTTTGAAAATGTTATTAAAAATCGAGGTACATTTTTATTTATTGTTCAATCGAGATGAAATCACTTTTAATGAGTGTTTTATAGGGAATTAAGCTGAATTCGGTCAAAAATTTCTCCTGAAAAAAATGCATTCAAAAAAGTACCGAAAAAATCGCATGTTTTTCTTCTTCAAGATACAAAATCCGTGACAACGATTTCTTATTGAAAAATTTAATTTTAACAGTTTTTTGATTGAATATCGTTACATTTGCTTGAATTAAATTAAAAAGTATAAAAATAATGCTTTCAGTGAACATATTTGAAAATAGTGAAGAAATACTCAAAGTATGCTTCTTTGGCCGTGAAACGTCGATTTTGAAAATGTTATTAAAATTCGAGGTAAATTTTTAATTATTGTTCAATCGAGATGAAATCACTTTCAATGAGTGTTTTATAGGGAATTAAGCTGAATTCGGTCAAAAATTTCTCCAGAAAAAAATTCATTCAAAAAAGTACCGAAAAAATCGCAGGTTTTTCTTCTTGAAGACACAAAATCCGTGAATACGATTTCTTATTGAAAATTGAATTTTAACAGTTTTTTGAATGAATATCGTTACATTGCTTGAATTAAAGCAAAAAGTATAAAAATAATGGTTTCAATGAATATATTTGAAAATAGTGAAGAAATACTCAAAGTATGCTTCTTTGGCCGTGAAACGTCGATTTTGAAAATGTTATTAAAAATCGAGGTAAATTTTTAATTATTGGTCAATCGGTTTCAGTGGTTATATTTGAAAACAGTGAACAAATACTCAAAATGTTTTTCTTAGGCCGAGTTACGTCGATTTTGAAAATGTTATTAAAAATCGAGGTAAATTTTTAATTATTGGTCAATCGAGATGAAATCACTTTCTTATTGAAAATTGAATTTTAACAGTTTTTTGAATGAATATCGTTACATTGCTTGAATTATAGCAAAAAATATAAAAAGTTTCAAAGTTTCAAAGTTTATTTTGGCATAGTTAATACAAAAGCTCATGAGGAGGGGAAAATAATGGTTTCAATGAATATATTTGAAAATAGTGAAGAAATACTCAAAGTATGCTTCTTTGGCCGTGAAACGTCGATTTTGAAAATGTTATTAAAAATCGAGGTAAATTTTTAATTATTGGTCAATCGAGATGAAATCACTTTCAATGAGTGTTTTATAGGGAATTAAGCTGAATTCGGTCAAAAATTTCTCCAGAAAAAAATGCATTCAAAAAAGTACCGAAAAAAATCGCATGTTTTTCTTCTTCAAGATACAAAATCCGTGACAACGATTTCTTATTGAAAAATTGAATTTTAACAGTTTTTTGAATGAATATCGTTACATTTGCTTGAATTAAAGCAAAAAGTATAAAAATAATGGTTTCAGTGGTTATTTTTGAAAATAGTGAAGAAATACTCAAAATATGCTTCTTTGGCCGTGAAACGTCGATTTTGAAAATGTTATTAAAATTCGAGGTACATTTTTATTTATTGTTCAATCGAGATGAAATCACTTTTAATGAGTGTTTTATAGGGAATTAAGCTGAATTCGGTCAAAAATTTCTCCAGAAAAAAATTCATTCAAAAAAGTACCGAAAAAATCGCAGGTTTTTCTTCTTCAAGACACAAAATCCGTGAATACGATTTCTTATTGAAAATTGAATTTTAAGTTTTTTGAATGAATATCGTTACATTTGCTTGAATTAAAGCAAAAAGTATAAAAATAATGGTTTTAGTGGTTATTTTTGAAAATAGTGAAGAAATACTCAAAATATGCTTCTTTGGCCGTGAAACGTCGATTTTGAAAATGTTATTAAAAATCGAGGTACATTTTTATTTATTGTTCAATCGAGATGAAATCACTTTTAATGAGTGTTTTATAGGGAATTAAGCTGAATTCGGTCAAAAATTTCTCCTGAAAAAAATGCATTCAAAAAAGTACCGAAAAAATCGCATGTTTTTCTTCTTCAAGATACAAAATCCGTGACAACGATTTCTTATTGAAAAATTTAATTTTAACAGTTTTTTGATTGAATATCGTTACATTTGCTTGAATTAAAGCAAAAAGTATATAAATAATGGTTTCAGTGGTTATTTTTGAAAATAGTGAAGAAATACTCAAAATATGCTTCTTTGGCCGTGAAACGTCGATTTTGAAAATGTTATTAAAAATCAAGGTAAATTTTTAATTATTGTTCAATCGAGATGAAATATCTTTCAATGAGTGTTTTATAGGGAATTAAGCTGAATTCGGTCAAAAATTTCTCCAGAAAAAAATGCATTCGAAAAAGTACCGAAAAAAATCGCATGTTTTTCTTCTTCAAGATGCAAAATCCGTGACAACGATTTCTTATTGAAAAATTGAATTTTAACAGTTTTTTGAATGAATATCGTTACATTTGCTTGAATTAAAGCAAAAAGTATAAAAATAATGGTTTCAGTGGTTATTTTTGAAAATAGTGAAGAAATACTCAAAATATGCTTCTTTGGCCGTGAAACGTCGATTTTGAAAATGTTATTAAAATTCGAGGTACATTTTTATTTATTGTTCAATCGAGATGAAATCACTTTTAATGAGTGTTTTATAGGGAATTAAGCTGAATTCGGTCAAAAATTTCTCCAGAAAAAAATGCATTCAAAAAAGTACCGAAAAAATCGCATGTTTTTCTTCTTCAAGATACAAAATCCGTGACAACGATTTCTTATTGAAAAATTTAATTTTAACAGTTTTTTGATTGAATATCGTTACATTTGCTTGAAATAAAGCAAAAAGTATAAAAATAATTGTTTCAGTGAACATATTTGAAAATAGTGAAGAAATACTCAAAGTAAGCTTCTTTGGCCGTGAAACGTCGATTTTGAAAATGTTATTAAAAATCAAGGTAAATTTTTAATTATTGTTCAATCGAGATGAAATCACTTTCAATGAGTGTTTTATAGGGAATTAAGCTGAATTCGGTCAAACATTTCTCCAGAAAAAAATGCATTCAAAAGTGTACCGAAAAAATCGCATGTTTTTTTTCTTCAAGATACAAAATCCGTGACAACGATTTCTTATTGAAATTTGAATTTTAACAGTTTGTTGAATGAATATCGTTACATTTGCTTGAATTAACGCAAAAACTACAAAAATAATGGTTTCAGTGGTTATATTTGAAAACAGTGAACAAATACTCAAAATGTTTTTCTTAGGCCGAGTTACGTCGATTTTGAAAATGTTATTAAAAATCGAGGTACATTTTTATTTATTGTTCAATCGAGATGAAATCACTTTTAATGAGTGTTTTATAGGGAATTAAGCTGAATTCGGTCAAAAATTTCTCCAGAAAAAAATTCATTCAAAAAAGTACCGAAAAAATCGCAGGTTTTTCTTCTTCAAGACACAAAATCCGTGAATACGATTTCTTATTGTAAATTGAATTTTAACAGTTTTTTGAATGAATATCGTTACATTTGCTTGAATTAAAGCAAAAAGTATAAAAATAATGGTTTCAGTGATTATTTTTGAAAATAGTGAAGAAATACTCAAAATATGCTTCTTTGGCCGTGAAACGTCGATTTTGAAAATGTTATTAAAAATCGAGGTACATTTTTATTTATTGTTCAATCGAGATGAAATCACTTTTAATGAGTGTTTTATAGGGAATTAAGCTGAATTCGGTCAAAAATTTCTCCTGAAAAAAATGCATTCAAAAAAGTACCGAAAAAAATCGCATGTTTTTCTTCTTCAAGATACAAAATCCGTGACAACGATTTCTTATTGAAAAATTGAATTTTAACAGTTTTTTGAATGAATATCGTTACATTTGCTTGAATTAAAGCAAAAAGTATAAAAATAATGGTTTCAGTGGTTATTTTTGAAAATAGTGAAGAAATACTCAAAATATGCTTCTTTGGCCGTGAAACGTCGATTTTGAAAATGTTATTAAAATTCGAGGTACATTTTTATTTATTGTTCAATCGAGATGAAATCACTTTTAATGAGTGTTTTATAGGGAATTAAGCTGAATTCGGTCAAAAATTTCTCCAGAAAAAAATTCATTCAAAACAGTACCGAAAAAATCGCAGGTTTTTCTTCTTCAAGACACAAAATCCGTGAATACGATTTCTTATTGAAAATTGAATTTTAAGTTTTTTGAATGAATATCGTTACATTTGCTTGAATTAAAGCAAAAAGTATAAAAATAATGGTTTTAGTGGTTATTTTTGAAAATAGTGAAGAAATACTCAAAATATGCTTCTTTGGCCGTGAAACGTCGATTTTGAAAATGTTATTAAAAATCGAGGTACATTTTTATTTATTGTTCAATCGAGATGAAATCACTTTTAATGAGTGTTTTATAGGGAATTAAGCTGAATTCGGTCAAAAATTTCTCCTGAAAAAAATGCATTCAAAAAAGTACCGAAAAAATCGCATGTTTTTCTTCTTCAAGATACAAAATCCGTGACAACGATTTCTTATTGAAAAATTTAATTTTAACAGTTTGTTGAATGAATATCGTTACATTTGCTTGAATTAACGCAAAAAGTATAAAAATAATGGTTTCAGTGGTTATTTTTGAAAACAGTGAACAAATACTCAAAATATGCTTCTTTGGCCGTGAAACGTCGATTTTGAAAATGTTATTAAAAATCAAGGTAAATTTTTAATTATTGTTCAATCGAGATGAAATATCTTTCAATGAGTGTTTTATAGGGAATTAAGCTGAATTCGGTCAAAAATTTCTCCAGAAAAAAATGCATTCAAAAAAGTACCGAAAAAAATCGCATGTTTTTCTTCTTCAAGATACAAAATCCGTGACAACGATTTCTTATTGAAAAATTGAATTTTAACAGTTTTTTGAATGAATATCGTTACATTTGCTTGAATTAAAGCAAAAAGTATAAAAATAATGGTTTCAGTGGTTATTTTTGAAAATAGTGAAGAAATACTCAAAATATGCTTCTTTGGCCGTGAAACGTCGATTTTGAAAATGTTATTAAAATTCGAGGTACATTTTTATTTATTGTTCAATCGAGATGAAATCACTTTTAATGAGTGTTTTATAGGGAATTAAGCTGAATTCGGTCAAAAATTTCTCCAGAAAAAAATGCATTCAAAAAAGTACCGAAAAAATCGCATGTTTTTCTTCTTCAAGATACAAAATCCGTGACAACGATTTCTTATTGAAAAATTTAATTTTAACAGTTTTTTGATTGAATATCGTTACATTTGCTTGAATTAAAGCAAAAAGTATAAAAATAATGCTTTCAGTGAACATATTTGAAAATAGTGAAGAAATACTCAAAGTATGCTTCTTTGGCCGTGAAACGTCGATTTTGAAAATGTTATTAAAATTCGAGGTAAATTTTTAATTATTGTTCAATCGAGATGAAATCACTTTCAATGAGTGTTTTATAGGGAATTAAGCTGAATTCGGTCAAACATTTCTCCAGAAAAAAATGCATTCAAAAGTGTACCGAAAAAATCGCATGTTTTTTTTCTTCAAGATACAAAATCCGTGACAACGATTTCTTATTGAAATTTGAATTTTAACAGTTTGTTGAATGAATATCGTTACATTTGCTTGAATTAACGCAAAAACTACAAAAATAATGGTTTCAGTGGTTATATTTGAAAACAGTGAACAAATACTCAAAATGTTTTTCTTAGGCCGAGTTACGTCGATTTTGAAAATGTTATTAAAAATCGAGGTACATTTTTATTTATTGTTCAATCGAGATGAAATCACTTTTAATGAGTGTTTTATAGGGAATTAAGCTAAATTCGGTCAAACATTTCTCCAGAAAAAAATTCATTCAAAAAAGTAACGAAAAAATCGCATGTTTTTCTTCTTCAAGATACAAAATCCGTGACAACGATTTCTTATTGAAAAATTTAATTTTAACAGTTTTTTGATTGAATATCGTTACATTTGCTTGAAATAAAGCAAAGAGTATAAAAATAATTGTTTCAGTGAACATATTTGAAAATAGTGAAGAAATACTCAAAGTAAGCTTCTTTGGCCGTGAAACGTCGATTTTGAAAATGTTATTAAAAATCAAGGTAAATTTTTAATTATTGTTCAATCGAGATGAAATCACTTTTAATGAGTGTTTTATAGGGAATTAAGCTGAATTCGGTCAAAAATTTCTCCTGAAAAAAATGCATTCAAAAAAGTACCGAAAAAATCGCATGTTTTTCTTCTTCAAGATACAAAATCCGTGACAACGATTTCTTATTGAAAAATTTAATTTTAACAGTTTTTTGATTGAATATCGTTACATTTGCTTGAATTAAAGCAAAAAGTATAAAAATAATGCTTTCAGTGAACATATTTGAAAATAGTGAAGAAATACTCAAAGTATGCTTCTTTGGCCGTGAAACGTCGATTTTGAAAATGTTATTAAAAATCAAGGTAAATTTTTAATTATTGTTCAATCGAGATGAAATCACTTTCAATGAGTGTTTTATAGGGAATTAAGCTGAATTCGGTCAAATATTTCTCCAGAAAAAAATGCATTCAAAAGTGTACCGAAAAAATCGCATGTTTTTTTTCTTCAAGATACAAAATCCGTGACAACGATTTCTTATTGAAATTTGAATTTTAACAGTTTGTTGAATGAATATCGTTACATTTGCTTGAATTAACGCAAAAACTACAAAAATAATGGTTTCAGTGGTTATATTTGAAAACAGTGAACAAATACTCAAAATGTTTTTCTTATACCGAGTTACGTCGATTTTGAAAATGTTATTAAAAATCGAGGTACATTTTTATTTATTGTTCAATCGAGATGAAATCACTTTTAATGAGTGTTTTATATTGAATTAAGCTGAAGTCGGTCAAAAATTTCTCCAGAAAAAAATTCATTCAAAAAAGTACCGAAAAAATCGCAGGTTTTTCTTCTTCAAGACACAAAATCCGTGAATACGATTTCTTATTGAAAATTGAATTTTAACAGTTTTTTGAATGAATATCGTTACATTTGCTTGAATTAAAGCAAAAAGTATAAAAATAATGGTTTCAGTGGTTATTTTTGAAAATAGTGAAGAAATACTCAAAATATGCTTCTTTGGCCGTGAAACGTCGATTTTGAAAATGTTATTAAAAATCGAGGTACATTTTTATTTATTGTTCAATCGAGATGAAATCACTTTTAATGAGTGTTTTATAGGGAATTAAGCTAAATTCGGTCAAACATTTCTCCAGAAAAAAATTCATTCAAAAAAGTAACGAAAAAATCGCATGTTTTTCTTCTTCAAGATACAAAATCCGTGACAACGATTTCTTATTGAAAAATTTAATTTTAACAGTTTTTTGATTGAATATCGTTACATTTGCTTGAAATAAAGCAAAAAGTATAAAAATAATTGTTTCAGTGAACATATTTGAAAATAGTGAAGAAATACTCAAAGTAAGCTTCTTTGGCCGTGAAACGTCGATTTTGAAAATGTTATTAAAAATCAAGGTAAATTTTTAATTATTGTTCAATCGAGATGAAATCACTTTCAATGAGTGTTTTATAGGGAATTAAGCTGAATTCGGTCAAACATTTCTCCAGAAAAAAATGCATTCAAAAGTGTACCGAAAAAATCGCATGTTTTTTTTCTTCAAGATACAAAATCCGTGACAACGATTTCTTATTGAAATTTGAATTTTAACAGTTTGTTGAATGAATATCGTTACATTTGCTTGAATTAACGCAAAAACTACAAAAATAATGGTTTCAGTGGTTATATTTGAAAACAGTGAACAAATACTCAAAATGCTTTTCTTAGGCCGAGTTACGTCGATTTTGAAAATGTTATTAAAAATCGAGGTACATTTTTATTTATTGTTCAATCGAGATGAAATCACTTTTAATGAGTGTTTTATAGGGAATTAAGCTAAATTCGGTCAAACATTTCTCCAGAAAAAAATTCATTCAAAAAAGTACCGAAAAAATCGCATGTTTTTCTTCTTCAAGATACAAAATCCGTGACAACGATTTCTTATTGAAAAATTTAATTTTAACAGTTTTTTGATTGAATATCGTTACATTTGCTTGAATTAAAGCAAAAAGTATAAAAATAATGCTTTCAGTGAACATATTTGAAAATAGTGAAGAAATACTCAAAGTATGCTTCTTTGGCCGTGAAACGTCGATTTTGAAAATGTTATTAAAAATCAAGGTAAATTTTTAATTATTGTTCAATCGAGATGAAATCACTTTCAATGAGTGTTTTATAGGGAATTAAGCTGAATTCGGTCAAATATTTCTCCAGAAAAAAATGCATTCAAAAGTGTACCGAAAAAATCGCATGTTTTTTTTCTTCAAGATACAAAATCCGTGACAACGATTTCTTATTGAAATTTGAATTTTAACAGTTTGTTGAATGAATATCGTTACATTTGCTTGAATTAACGCAAAAACTACAAAAATAATGGTTTCAGTGGTTATATTTGAAAACAGTGAACAAATACTCAAAATGTTTTTCTTATACCGAGATACGTCGATTTTGAAAATGTTATTAAAAATCGAGGTAAATTTTTATTTATTGTTCAATCGAGATGAAATCACTTTTAATGAGTGTTTTATATTGAATTAAGCTGAATTCGGTCAAAAATTTCTCCAGAAAAAAATTCATTCAAAAAAGTACCGAAAAAATCGCAGGTTTTTCTTCTTCAAGACACAAAATCCGTGAATACGATTTCTTATTGAAAATTGAATTTTAACAGTTTTTTGAATGAATATCGTTACATTTGCTTGAATTAAAGCAAAAAGTATAAAAATAATGGTTTCAGTGGTTATTTTTGAAAATAGTGAAGAAATACTCAAAATATGCTTCTTTGGCCGTGAAACGTCGATTTTGAAAATGTTATTAAAAATCGAGGTACATTTTTATTTATTGTTCAATCGAGATGAAATCACTTTTAATGAGTGTTTTATAGGGAATTAAGCTAAATTCGGTCAAACATTTCTCCAGAAAAAAATTCATTCAAAAAAGTAACGAAAAAATCGCATGTTTTTCTTCTTCAAGATACAAAATCCGTGACAACGATTTCTTATTGAAAAATTTAATTTTAACAGTTTTTTGATTGAATATCGTTACATTTGCTTGAAATAAAGCAAAAAGTATAAAAATAATTGTTTCAGTGAACATATTTGAAAATAGTGAAGAAATACTCAAAGTAAGCTTCTTTGGCCGTGAAACGTCGATTTTGAAAATGTTATTAAAAATCAAGGTAAATTTTTAATTATTGTTCAATCGAGATGAAATCACTTTTAATGAGTGTTTTATAGGGAATTAAGCTGAATTCGGTCAAAAATTTCTCCTGAAAAAAATGCATTCAAAAAAGTACCGAAAAAATCGCATGTTTTTCTTCTTCAAGATACAAAATCCGTGACAACGATTTCTTATTGAAAAATTTAATTTTAACAGTTTTTTGATTGAATATCGTTACATTTGCTTGAATTAAAGCAAAAAGTATAAAAATAATGCTTTCAGTGAACATATTTGAAAATAGTGAAGAAATACTCAAAGTATGCTTCTTTGGCCGTGAAACGTCGATTTTGAAAATGTTATTAAAAATCAAGGTAAATTTTTAATTATTGTTCAATCGAGATGAAATCACTTTCAATGAGTGTTTTATAGGGAATTAAGCTGAATTCGGTCAAATATTTCTCCAGAAAAAAATGCATTCAAAAGTGTACCGAAAAAATCGCATGTTTTTTTTCTTCAAGATACAAAATCCGTGACAACGATTTCTTATTGAAATTTGAATTTTAACAGTTTGTTGAATGAATATCGTTACATTTGCTTGAATTAACGCAAAAACTACAAAAATAATGGTTTCAGTGGTTATATTTGAAAACAGTGAACAAATACTCAAAATGTTTTTCTTATACCGAGTTACGTCGATTTTGAAAATGTTATTAAAAATCGAGGTACATTTTTATTTATTGTTCAATCGAGATGAAATCACTTTTAATGAGTGTTTTATAGGGAATTAAGCTGAATTCGGTCAAAAATTTCTCCAGAAAAAAATTCATTCAAAAAAGTACCGAAAAAATCGCAGGTTTTTCTTCTTCAAGACACAAAATCCGTGAATACGATTTCTTATTGAAAATTGAATTTTAACAGTTTTTTGAATGAATATCGTTACATTTGCTTGAATTAAAGCAAAAAGTATAAAAATAATGGTTTCAGTGGTTATTTTTGAAAATAGTGAAGAAATACTCAAAATATGCTTCTTTGGCCGTGAAACGTCGATTTTGAAAATGTTATTAAAAATCGAGGTACATTTTTATTTATTGTTCAATCGAGATGAAATCACTTTTAATGAGTGTTTTATAGGGAATTAAGCTAAATTCGGTCAAACATTTCTCCAGAAAAAAATTCATTCAAAAAAGTACCGAAAAAATCGCAGGTTTTTCTTCTTCAAGACACAAAATCCGTGAATACGATTTCTTACTGAAAATTGAATTTTAACAGTTTTTTGAATGAATATCGTTACATTGCTTGAATTAAAGCAAAAAGTATAAAAATAATGGTTTCAGTGGTTATATTTGAAAATAGTGAAGAAATACTCAAAGTAAGCTTATTTGGCCGTGAAACGTCGATTTTGAAAATGTTATTAAAAATCGAGGTAAATTTTTAATTATTGTTCAATCGAGATGAAATCACTTTCAATGAGTGTTTTATAGGGAATTAAGCTGAATTCGGTCAAACATTTCTCCAAAAAAATGCATTCAAAAGTGTACCGAAAAAATCGCATGTATTTTTTCTTCAAGATACAATATCCGTGACAACGATTTCTTATTGAAAATTGAATTTTAACAGTTTTTTGAATGAATATCGTTACATTGCTTGAATTAAAGCAAAAAGTATAAAAATAATGGTTTCAATGAATATATTTGAAAATAGTGAAGAAATACTCAAAGTATGCTTCTTTGGCCGTGAAACGTCGATTTTGAAAATGTTATTAAAATTCGAGGTACATTTTAATTTATTGTTCAATCGAGATGAAATCACTTTTAATGAGTGTTTTATAGGGAATTAAGCTGAATTCGGTCAAAAATTTCTCCAGAAAAAAATGCATTCAAAAAAGTACCGAAAAAATCGCAGGTTTTTCTTCTTCAAGACACAAAATCCGTGAATACGATTTCTTATTGAAAATTGAATTTTAACAGTTTTTTGAATGAATATCGTTACATTGCTTGAATTAAAGCAAAAAGTATAAAAATAATGGTTTCAATGAATATATTTGAAAATAGTGAAGAAATACTCAAAGTAAGCTTCTTTGGCCGTGAAACGTCGATTTTGAAAATGTTATTAAAAATCAAGGTAAATTTTTAATTATTGTTCAATCGAGATGAAATCACTTTCAATGAGTGTTTTATAGGGAATTAAGCTGAATTCGGTCAAATATTTCTCCAGAAAAAAATGCATTCAAAAGTGTACCGAAAAAATCGCATGTTTTTTTTCTTCAAGATACAAAATCCGTGACAACGATTTCTTATTGAAATTTGAATTTTAACAGTTTGTTGAATGAATATCGTTACATTTGCTTGAATTAACGCAAAAACTAAAAAAATAATGGTTTCAGTGGTTATATTTGAAAACAGTGAACAAATACTCAAAATGTTTTTCTTATACCGAGTTACGTCGATTTTGAAAATGTTATTAAAAATCGAGGTACATTTTTATTTATTGTTCAATCGAGATGAAATCACTTTTAATGAGTGTTTTATAGGGAATTAAGCTGAATTCGGTCAAAAATTTCTCCAGAAAAAAATTCATTCAAAAAAGTACCGAAAAAATCGCATGTTTTTCTTCTTCAAGACACAAAATCCGTGAATACGATTTCTTATTGAAAATTGAATTTTAACAGTTTTTTGAATGAATATCGTTACATTTGCTTGAATTAAAGCAAAAAGTATAAAAATAATGGTTTCAGTGGTTATTTTTGAAAATAGTGAAGAAATACTCAAAATATGCTTCTTTGGCCGTGAAACGTCGATTTTGAAAATGTTATTAAAAATTGAGGTACATTTTTATTTATTGTTCAATCGAGATGAAATCACTTTTAATGAGTGTTTTATAGGGAATTAAGCTAAATTCGGTCAAACATTTCTCCAGAAAAAAATTCATTCAAAAAAGTACCGAAAAAATCGCAGGTTTTTCTTCTTCAAGACACAAAATCCGTGAATACGATTTCTTATTGAAAATTGAATTTTAACAGTTTTTTGAATGAATATCGTTACATTTGCTTGAATTAAAGCAAAAAGTATAAAAATAATGGTTTCAGTGGTTATTTTTGAAAATAGTGAAGAAATACTCAAAATATGCTTCTTTGGCCGTGAAACGTCGATTTTGAAAATGTTATTAAAAATCGAGGTACATTTTTATTTATTGTTCAATCGAGATGAAATCACTTTTAATGAGTGTTTTATAGGGAATTAAGCTAAATTCGGTCAAACATTTCTCCAGAAAAAAATTCATTCAAAAAAGTACCGAAAAAATCGCAGGTTTTTCTTCTTCAAGACACAAAATCCGTGAATACGATTTCTTACTGAAAATTGAATTTTAACAGTTTTTTGAATGAATATCGTTACATTGCTTGAATTAAAGCAAAAAGTATAAAAATAATGGTTTCAGTGGTTATATTTGAAAATAGTGAAGAAATACTCAAAGTAAGCTTATTTGGCCGTGAAACGTCGATTTTGAAAATGTTATTAAAAATCGAGGTAAATTTTTATTTATTGTTCAATCGAGATGAAATCACTTTTAATGAGTGTTTTATAGGGAATTAAGCTGAATTCGGTCAAAAATTTCTCCAGAAAAAAATTCATTCAAAAAAGTACCGAAAAAATCGCATGTTTTTCTTCTTCAAGACACAAAATCCGTGAATACGATTTCTTATTGAAAATTGAATTTTAACAGTTTTTTGAATGAATATCGTTACATTTGCTTGAATTAAAGCAAAAAGTATAAAAATAATGGTTTCAGTGGTTATTTTTGAAAATAGTGAAGAAATACTCAAAATATGCTTCTTTGGCCGTGAAACGTCGATTTTGAAAATGTTATTAAAAATTGAGGTACATTTTTATTTATTGTTCAATCGAGATGAAATCACTTTCAATGAGTGTTTTATAGGGAATTAAGCTGAATTCGGTCAAACATTTCTCCAAAAAAATGCATTCAAAAGTGTACCGAAAAAATCGCATGTTTTTTTTCTTCAAGATACAATATCCGTGACAACGATTTCTTATTGAAAATTGAATTTTAACAGTTTTTTGAATGAATATCGTTACATTGCTTGAATTAAAGCAAAAAGTATAAAAATAATGGTTTCAATGAATATATTTGAAAATAGTGAAGAAATACTCAAAGTATGCTTCTTTGGCCGTGAAACGTCGATTTTGAAAATGTTATTAAAATTCGAGGTACATTTTTATTTATTGTTCAATCGAGATGAAATCACTTTTAATGAGTGTTTTATAGGGAATTAAGCTGAATTCGGTCAAAAATCTCTCCAGAAAAAAATGCATTCAAAAAAGTACCGAAAAAATCGCAAGTTTTTCTTCTTCAAGATACAAAATCCGTGACAACGATTTCTTATTGAAAAATTTAATTTTAACAGTTTTTTGATTGAATATCGTTACATTTGCTTGAAATAAAGCAAAAAGTATAAAAATAATTGTTTCAGTGAACAAATTTGAAAATAGTGAAGAAATACTCAAAGTAAGCTTCTTTGGCCGTGAAACGTCGATTTTGAAAATGTTATTAAAAATCAAGGTAAATTTTTAATTATTGTTCAATCGAGATGAAATCACTTTCAATGAGTGTTTTATAGGGAATTAAGCTGAATTCGGTCAAATATTTCTCCAGAAAAAAATGCATTCAAAAGTGTACCGAAAAAATCGCATGTTTTTTTTCTTCAAGATACAAAATCCGTGACAACGATTTCTTATTTAAAATTGAATTTTAACAGTTTGTTGAATGAATATCGTTACATTTGCTTGAATCAACGCAAAAATTACAAAAATAATGGTTTCAGTGGTTATATTTGAAAACAGTGAACAAATACTCAAAATGTTTTTCTTAGGCCGAGTTACGTCGATTTTGAAAATGTTATTAAAATTCGAGGTACATTTTTATTTATTGTTCAATCGAGATGAAATCACTTTTAATGAGTGTTTTATAGGGAATTAAGCTGAATTCGGTCAAAAATTTCTCCAGAAAAAAATGCATTCAAAAAAGTACCGAAAAAATCGCATGTTTTTCTTCTTCAAGATACAAAATCCGTGACAACGATTTCTTATTGAAAAATTTAATTTTAACAGTTTTTTGATTGAATATCGTTACATTTGCTTGAATTAAAGCAAAAAGTATAAAAATAATGCTTTCAGTGAACATATTTGAAAATAGTGAAGAAATACTCAAAGTATGCTTCTTTGGCCGTGAAACGTCGATTTTGAAAATGTTATTAAAAATCGAGGTAAATTTTTAATTATTGGTCAATCGAGATGAAATCACTTTCAATGAGTGTTTTATAGGAAATTAAGCTGAATTCGGTCAAAAATTTCTCCAGAAAAAAATGCATTCAAAAAAGTACCGAAAAAAATCGCATGTTTTTTTCTTCAAGATACAAAATCCGTGACAACGATTTCTTATTGAAAATTGAATTTTAACAGTTTGTTGAATGAATATCGTTACATTTGCTTGAATTAACGCAAAAATTACAAAAATAATGGTTTCAGTGGTTATATTTGAAAACAGTGAACAAATACTCAAAATGTTTTCCTTAGGCCGAGTTACGTCGATTTTGAAAATGTTATTAAAAATCGAGGTACATTTTTATTTATTGTTCAATCGAGATGAAATCACTTTCAATGAGTGTTTTATAGGGAATTAAGCTGAATTCGGTCAAAAATTTCTCCAGAAAAAAATTCATTCAAAAAAGTACCGAAAAAATCGCAGGTTTTTCTTCTTCAAGACACAAAATCCGTGAATACGATTTCTTACTGAAAATTGAATTTTAACAGTTTTTTGAATGAATATCGTTACATTGCTTGAATTAAAGCAAAAAGTATAAAAATAATGGTTTCAGTGGTTATTTTTGAAAATAGTGAAGAAATACTCAAAATATGCTTCTTTGGCCGTGAAACGTCGATTTTGAAAATGTTATTAAAAATCGAGGTACATTTTTATTTATTGTTCAATCGAGATGAAATCACTTTTAATGAGTGTTTTAAAGGGAATTAAGCTGAATTCGGTCAAAAATTTCTCCAGAAAAAAATGCATTCAAAAAAGTACCGAAAAAATCGCAGGTTTTTCTTCTTCAAGACACAAAATCCGTGAATACGATTTCTTATTGAAAATTGAATTTTAACAGTTTTTTGAATGAATATCGTTACATTTGCTTGAATTAAAGCAAAAAGTATAAAAATAATGGTTTCAGTGGTTATTTTTGAATATAGTGAAGAAATACTCAAAATATGCTTCTTTGGCCGTGAAACGTCGATTTTGAAAATGTTATTAAAAATCGAGGTACATTTTTATTTATTGTTCAATCGAGATGAAATCACTTTTAATGAGTGTTTTATAGGGAATTAAGCTGAATTCGGTCAAAAATTTCTCCACTAAAAAATGCATTCAAAAAAGTACCGAAAAAATCGCAGGTTTTTCTTCTTCAAGACACAAAATCCGTGAATACGATTTCTTATTGAAAATTGAATTTTAACAGTTTTTTGAATGAATATCGTTACATTGCTTGAATTAAAGCAAAAAGTATAAAAATAATGGTTTCAATGAATATATTTGAAAATAGTGAAGAAATACTGAAAGTAAGCTTCTTTGGCCGTGAAACGTCGATTTTGAAAATGTTATTAAAAATCAAGGTAAATTTTTAATTATTGTTCAATCGAGATGAAATCACTTTCAATGAGTGTTTTATAGGGAATTAAGCTGAATTCGGTCAAACATTTCTCGAGAAAAAAATGCATTCAAAAGTGTACCGAAAAAATCGCATGTTTTTTTTCTTCAAGATACAAAATCCGTGACAACGATTTCTTATTGAAATTTGAATTTTAACAGTTTGTTGAATGAATATCGTTACATTTGCTTGAATTAACGCAAAAACTAAAAAAATAATGGTTTCAGTGGTTATATTTGAAAACAGTGAACAAATACTCAAAATGTTTTTCTTATACCGAGTTACGTCGATTTTGAAAATGTTATTAAAAATCGAGGTACATTTTTATTTATTGTTCAATCGAGATGAAATCACTTTTAATGAGTGTTTTATAGGGAATTAAGCTGAATTCGGTCAAAAATTTCTCCAGAAAAAAAATGCATTCAAAAAAGTACCGAAAAAATCGCATGTTTTTCTTCTTCAAGATACAAAATCCGTGACAACGATTTCTTATTGAAAAATTTAATTTTAACAGTTTTTTGATTGAATATCGTTACATTTGCTTGAATTAAAGCAAAAAGTATAAAAATAATGCTTTCAGTGAACATATTTGAAAATAGTGAAGAAATACTCAAAGTATGCTTCTTTGGCCGTGAAACGTCGATTTTGAAAATGTTATTAAAATTCGAGGTAAATTTTTAATTATTGTTCAATCGAGATGAAATCACTTTCAATGAGTGTTTTATAGGGAATTAAGCTGAATTCGGTCAAAAATTTCTCCTGAAAAAAATTCATTCAAAAAAGTACCGAAAAAATCGCAGGTTTTTCTTCTTCAAGACACAAAATCCGTGAATACGATTTCTTATTGAAAATTGAATTTTAACAGTTTTTTGAATGAATATCGTTACATTGCTTGAATTAAAGCAAAAAGTATAAAAATAATGGTTTCAATGAATATATTTGAAAATAGTGAAGAAATACTCAAAGTATGCTTCTTTGGCCGTGAAACGTCGATTTTGAAAATGTTATTAAAAATCGAGGTAAATTTTTAATTATTGTTCAATCGAGATGAAATCACTTTCAATGAGTGTTTTATAGGGAATTAAGCTGAATTCGGTCAAACATTTCTCGAGAAAAAAATGCATTCAAAAGTGTACCGAAAAAATCGCATGTTTTTTTTCTTCAAGATACAAAATCCGTGACAACGATTTCTTATTGAAATTTGAATTTTAACAGTTTGTTGAATGAATATCGTTACATTTGCTTGAATTAACGCAAAAACTAAAAAAATAATGGTTTCAGTGGTTATATTTGAAAACAGTGAACAAATACTCAAAATGTTTTTCTTATACCGAGTTACGTCGATTTTGAAAATGTTATTAAAAATCGAGGTACATTTTTATTTATTGTTCAATCGAGATGAAATCACTTTTAATGAGTGTTTTATAGGGAATTAAGCTGAATTCGGTCAAAAATTTCTCCAGAAAAAAAATGCATTCAAAAAAGTACCGAAAAAATCGCATGTTTTTCTTCTTCAAGATACAAAATCCGTGACAACGATTTCTTATTGAAAAATTTAATTTTAACAGTTTTTTGATTGAATATCGTTACATTTGCTTGAATTAAAGCAAAAAGTATAAAAATAATGCTTTCAGTGAACATATTTGAAAATAGTGAAGAAATACTCAAAGTATGCTTCTTTGGCCGTGAAACGTCGATTTTGAAAATGTTATTAAAATTCGAGGTAAATTTTTAATTATTGTTCAATCGAGATGAAATCACTTTCAATGAGTGTTTTATAGGGAATTAAGCTGAATTCGGTCAAAAATTTCTCCTGAAAAAAATTCATTCAAAAAAGTACCGAAAAAATCGCAGGTTTTTCTTCTTCAAGACACAAAATCCGTGAATACGATTTCTTATTGAAAATTGAATTTTAACAGTTATTTGAATGAATATCGTTACATTGCTTGAATTAAAGCAAAAAGTATAAAAATAATGGTTTCAATGAATATATTTGAAAATAGTGAAGAAATACTCAAAGTATGCTTCTTTGGCCGTGAAACGTCGATTTTGAAAATGTTATTAAAAATCGAGGTAAATTTTTAATTATTGTTCAATCGAGATGAAATCACTTTCAATGAGTGTTTTATAGGGAATTAAGCTGAATTCGGTCAAACATTTCTCGAGAAAAAAATGCATTCAAAAGTGTACCGAAAAAATCGCATGTTTTTTTTCTTCAAGATACAAAATCCGTGACAACGTTTTCTTATTGAAAATTGAATTTTAACAGTTTGTTGAATGAATATCGTTACATTTGCTTGAATTAACGCAAAAATTACAAAAATAATGCTTTCAGTGGTTATATTTGAAAACAGTGAAGAAATACTCAAAATGTTTTTCTTAGGCCGAGTTACGTCGATTTTGAAAATGTTATTAAAAATCGAGGTACATTTTTATTTATTGTTCAATCGAGATGAAATCACTTTTAATGAGTGTTTTATAGGGAATTAAGCTGAATTCGGTCAAAAATTTCTCCTGAAAAAAATGCATTCAAAAAAGTACCGAAAAAATCGCATGTTTTTCTTCTTCAAGATACAAAATCCGTGACAACGATTTCTTATTGAAAAATTTAATTTTAACAGTTTTTTGATTGAATATCGTTACATTTGCTTGAATTAAAGCAAAAAGTATAAAAATAATGCTTTCAGTGAACATATTTGAAAATAGTGAAGAAATACTCAAAGTATGCTTCTTTGGCCGTGAAACGTCGATTTTGAAAATGTTATTAAAATTCGAGGTACATTTTTATTTATTGTTCAATCGAGATGAAATCACTTTTAATGAGTGTTTTATAGGGAATTAAGCTGAATTCGGTCAAAAATTTCTCCAGAAAAAAATGCATTCAAAAAAGTACCGAAAAAATCGCATGTTTTTCTTCTTCAAGATACAAAATCCGTGACAACGATTTCTTATTGAAAAATTTAATTTTAACAGTTTTTTGATTGAATATCGTTACATTTGCTTGAAATAAAGCAAAAAGTATAAAAATAATTGTTTCAGTGAACAAATTTGAAAATAGTGAAGAAATACTCAAAGTAAGCTTCTTTGGCCGTGAAACGTCGATTTTGAAAATGTTATTAAAAATCAAGGTAAATTTTTAATTATTGTTCAATCGAGATGAAATCACTTTCAATGAGTGTTTTATAGGGAATTAAGCTGAATTCGGTCAAATATTTCTCCAGAAAAAAATGCATTCAAAAGTGTACCGAAAAAATCGCATGTTTTTTTCTTCAAGATACAAAATCCGTGACAACGATTTCTTATTGAAATTTGAATTTTAACAGTTTGTTGAATGAATATCGTTACATTTGCTTGAATTAACGCAAAAACTACAAAAATAATGGTTTCAGTGGTTATATTTGAAAACAGTGAACAAATACTCAAAATGTTTTTCTTATACCGAGTTACGTCGATTTTGAAAATGTTATTAAAAATCGAGGTACATTTTTATTTATTGTTCAATCGAGATGAAATCACTTTTAATGAGTGTTTTATAGGGAATTAAGCTGAATTCGGTCAAAAATTTCTCCAGAAAAAAAATGCATTCAAAAAAGTACCGAAAAAATCGCATGTTTTTCTTCTTCAAGATACAAAATCCGTGACAACGATTTCTTATTGAAAAATTTAATTTTAACAGTTTTTTGATTGAATATCGTTACATTTGCTTGAATTAAAGCAAAAAGTATAAAAATAATGCTTTCAGTGAACATATTTGAAAATAGTGAAGAAATACTCAAAGTATGCTTCTTTGGCCGTGAAACGTCGATTTTGAAAATGTTATTAAAATTCGAGGTAAATTTTTAATTATTGTTCAATCGAGATGAAATCACTTTCAATGAGTGTTTTATAGGGAATTAAGCTGAATTCGGTCAAAAATTTCTCCTGAAAAAAATTCATTCAAAAAAGTACCGAAAAAATCGCAGGTTTTTCTTCTTCAAGACACAAAATCCGTGAATACGATTTCTTATTGAAAATTGAATTTTAACAGTTTTTTGAATGAATATCGTTACATTGCTTGAATTAAAGCAAAAAGTATAAAAATAATGGTTTCAATGAATATATTTGAAAATAGTGAAGAAATACTCAAAGTATGCTTCTTTGGCCGTGAAACGTCGATTTTGAAAATGTTATTAAAAATCGAGGTAAATTTTTAATTATTGGTCAATCGAGATGAAATCACTTTCAATGAGTGTTTTATAGGTAATTAAGCTGAATTCGGTCAAAAATTTCTCCAGAAAAAAATGCATTCAAAAAAGTACCGAAAAAATCGCATGTTTTTCTTCTTCAAGATACAAAATCCGTGACAACGATTTCTTATTGAAAAATTTAATTTTAACAGTTTTTTGATTGAATATCGTTACATTTGCTTGAATTAAAGCAAAAAGTATAAAAATAATGGTTTCAGTGAACATATTTGAAAACAGTGAAGAAATACTCAAAATGTTTTTCATAGGCCGAGTTACGTCGATTTTGAAAATGTTATTAAAAATCGAGGTACATTTTTATTTATTGTTCAATCGAGATGAAATCACTTTTAATGAGTGTTTTATAGGGAATTAAGCTGAATTCGGTCAAAAATTTCTCCTGAAAAAAATGCATTCAAAAAAGTACCGAAAAAATCGCATGTTTTTCTTCTTCAAGATACAAAATCCGTGACAACGATTTCTTATTGAAAAATTTAATTTTAACAGTTTTTTGATTGAATATCGTTACATTTGCTTGAATTAACGCAAAAACTACAAAAATAATGGTTTCAGTGGTTATATTTGAAAACAGTGAACAAATACTCAAAATGTTTTTCTTATACCGAGTTACGTCGATTTTGAAAATGTTATTAAAAATCGAGGTACATTTTTATTTATTGTTCAATCGAGATGAAATCACTTTTAATGAGTGTTTTATAGGGAATAAAGCTGAATTCGGTCAAAAATTTCTCCAGAAAAAAATTCATTCAAAAGTGTACCGAAAAAATCGCAGGTTTTTCTTCTTCAAGACACAAAATCCGTGAATACGATTTCTTATTGAAAATTGAATTTTAACAGTTTTTTGAATGAATATCGTTACGTTTGCTTGAATTAAAGCAAAAAGTATAAAAATAATGGTTTCAGTGGTTATTTTTGAAAATAGTGAAGAAATACTCAAAATATGCTTCTTTGGCCGTGAAACGTCGATTTTGAAAATGTTATTAAAAATCGAGGTACATTTTTATTTATTGTTCAATCGAGATGAAATCACTTTTAATGAGTGTTTTATAGGGAATTAAGCTAAATTCGGTCAAACATTTCTCCAGAAAAAAATTCATTCAAAAAAGTACCGAAAAAATCGCAGGTTTTTCTTCTTCAAGACACAAAATCCGTGAATACGATTTCTTACTGAAAATTGAATTTTAACAGTTTTTTGAATGAATATCGTTACATTGCTTGAATTAAAGCAAAAAGTATAAAAATAATGGTTTCAGTGGTTATATTTGAAAATAGTGAAGAAATACTCAAAGTAAGCTTATTTGGCCGTGAAACGTCGATTTTGAAAATGTTATTAAAAATCGAGGTACATTTTTATTTATTGTTCAATCGAGATGAAATCACTTTTAATGAGTGTTTTATAGGGAATTAAGCTGAATTCGGTCAAAAATTTCTCCAGAAAAAAATTCATTCAAAAAAGTACCGAAAAAATCGCAGGTTTTTCTTCTTCAAGACACAAAATCCGTGAATACGATTTCTTATTGAAAATTGAATTTTAACAGTTTTTTGAATGAATATCGTTACATTTGCTTGAATTAAAGCAAAAAGTATAAAAATAATGGTTTCAGTGGTTATTTTTGAAAATAGTGAAGAAATACTCAAAATATGCTTCTTTGGCCGTGAAACGTCGATTTTGAAAATGTTATTAAAAATTGAGGTACATTTTTATTTATTGTTCAATCGAGATGAAATCACTTTTAATGAGTGTTTTATAGGGAATTAAGCTTAATTCGGTCAAACATTTCTCCAGAAAAAAATTCATTCAAAAAAGTACCGAAAAAATCGCAGGTTTTTCTTCTTCAAGACACAAAATCCGTGAATACGATTTCTTACTGAAAATTGAATTTTAACAGTTTTTTGAATGAATATCGTTACATTGCTTGAATTAAAGCAAAAAGTATAAAAATAATGGTTTCAGTGGTTATATTTGAAAATAGTGAAGAAATACTCAAAGTATGCTTCTTTGGCCGTGAAACGTCGATTTTGAAAATGTTATTAAAAATCGAGGTAAATTTTTAATTATTGGTCAATCGAGATGAAATCACTTTCAATGAGTGTTTTATAGGTAATTAAGCTGAATTCGGTCAAAAATTTCTCCAGAAAAAAATGCATTCAAAAAAGTACCGAAAAAATCGCATGTTTTTCTTCTTCAAGATACAAAATCCGTGACAACGATTTCTTATTGAAAAATTTAATTTTAACAGTTTTTTGATTGAATATCGTTACATTTGCTTGAATTAAAGCAAAAAGTATAAAAATAATGGTTTCAGTGAACATATTTGAAAACAGTGAAGAAATACTCAAAATGTTTTTCATAGGCCGAGTTACGTCGATTTTGAAAATGTTATTAAAAATCGAGGTACATTTTTATTTATTGTTCAATCGAGATGAAATCACTTTTAATGAGTGTTTTATAGGGAATTAAGCTGAATTCGGTCAAAAATTTCTCCTGAAAAAAATGCATTCAAAAAAGGACCGAAAAAATCGCATGTTTTTCTTCTTCAAGATACAAAATCCGTGACAACGATTTCTTATTGAAAAATTTAATTTTAACAGTTTTTTGATTGAATATCGTTACATTTGCTTGAATTAACGCAAAAACTACAAAAATAATGGTTTCAGTGGTTATATTTGAAAACAGTGAACAAATACTCAAAATGTTTTTCTTATACCGAGTTACGTCGATTTTGAAAATGTTATTAAAAATCGAGGTACATTTTTATTTATTGTTCAATCGAGATGAAATCACTTTTAATGAGTGTTTTATAGGGAATAAAGCTGAATTCGGTCAAAAATTTCTCCAGAAAAAAATTCATTCAAAAGTGTATCGAAAAAATCGCAGGTTTTTCTTCTTCAAGACACAAAATCCGTGAATACGATTTCTTATTGAAAATTGAATTTTAACAGTTTTTTGAATGAATATCGTTACATTTGCTTGAATTAAAGCAAAAAGTATAAAAATAATGGTTTCAGTGGTTATTTTTGAAAATAGTGAAGAAATACTCAAAATATGCTTCTTTGGCCGTGAAACGTCGATTTTGAAAATGTTATTAAAAATCGAGGTACATTTTTATTTATTGTTCAATCGAGATGAAATCACTTTTAATGAGTGTTTTATAGGGAATTAAGCTAAATTCGGTCAAACATTTCTCCAGAAAAAAATTCATTCAAAAAAGTACCGAAAAAATCGCAGGTTTTTCTTCTTCAAGACACAAAATCCGTGAATACGATTTCTTACTGAAAATTGAATTTTAACAGTTTTTTGAATGAATATCGTTACATTGCTTGAATTAAAGCAAAAAGTATAAAAATAATGGTTTCAGTGGTTATATTTGAAAATAGTGAAGAAATACTCAAAGTAAGCTTATTTGGCCGTGAAACGTCGATTTTGAAAATGTTATTAAAAATCGAGGTAAATTTTTAATTATTGTTCAATCGAGATGAAATCACTTTCAATGAGTGTTTTATAGGGAATTAAGCTGAATTCGGTCAAACATTTCTCCAAAAAAATGCATTCAAAAGTGTACCGAAAAAATCGCATGTTTTTTTTCTTCAAGATACAATATCCGAGACAACGATTTCTTATTGAAAATTGAATTTTAACAGTTTTTTGAATGAATATCGTTACATTGCTTGAATTAAAGCAAAAAGTATAAAAATAATGGTTTCAATGAATATATTTGAAAATAGTGAAGAAATACTCAAAGTATGCTTCTTTGGCCGTGAAACGTCGATTTTGAAAATGTTATTAAAATTCGAGGTACATTTTTATTTATTGTTCAATCGAGATGAAATCACTTTTAATGAGTGTTTTATAGGGAATTAAGCTGAATTCGGTCAAAAATCTCTCCAGAAAAAAATGCATTCAAAAAAGTACCGAAAAAATCGCATGTTTTTCTTCTTCAAGATACAAAATCCGTGACAACGATTTCTTATTGAAAAATTTAATTTTAACAGTTTTTTGATTGAATATCGTTACATTTGCTTGAAATAAAGCAAAAAGTATAAAAATAATTGTTTCAGTGAACAAATTTGAAAATAGTGAAGAAATACTCAAAGTAAGCTTCTTTGGCCGTGAAACGTCGATTTTGAAAATGTTATTAAAAATCAAGGTAAATTTTTAATTATTGTTCAATCGAGATGAAATCACTTTCAATGAGTGTTTTATAGGGAATTAAGCTGAATTCGGTCAAACATTTCTCCAGAAAAAAATGCATTCAAAAGTGTACCGAAAAAATCGCATGTTTTTTTTCTTCAAGATACAAAATCCGTGACAACGATTTCTTATTTAAAATTGAATTTTAACAGTTTGTTGAATGAATATCGTTACATTTGCTTGAATCAACGCAAAAATTACAAAAATAATGGTTTCAGTGGTTATATTTGAAAACAGTGAACAAATACTCAAAATGTTTTTCTTAGGCCGAGTTACGTCGATTTTGAAAATGTTATTAAAATTCGAGGTACATTTTTATTTATTGTTCAATCGAGATGAAATCACTCTTAATGAGTGTTTTATAGGGAATTAAGCTGAATTCGGTCAAAAATTTCTCCAGAAAAAAATGCATTCAAAAAAGTACCGAAAAAATCGCATGTTTTTCTTCTTCAAGATACAAAATCCGTGACAACGATTTCTTATTGAAAAATTTAATTTTAACAGTTTTTTGATTGAATATCGTTACATTTGCTTGAATTAAAGCAAAAAGTATAAAAATAATGCTTTCAGTGAACATATTTGAAAATAGTGAAGAAATACTCAAAGTATGCTTCTTTGGCCGTGAAACGTCGATTTTGAAAATGTTATTAAAAATCGAGGTAAATTTTTAATTATTGGTCAATCGAGATGAAATCACTTTCAATGAGTGTTTTATAGGGAATTAAGCTGAATTCGGTCAAAAATTTCTCCAGAAAAAAATGCATTCAAAAAAGTACCGAAAAAAATCGCATGTTTTTCTTCTTCAAGATACAAAATCCGTGACAACGATTTCTTGTTGAAAAATTGAATTTTAACAGTTTTTTGAATGAATATCGTTACATTTGCTTGAATTAAAGCAAAAAGTATAAAAATAATGGTTTCAGTGGTTATTTTTGAAAATAGTGAAGAAATACTCAAAATATGCTTCTTTGGCCGTGAAACGTCGATTTTGAAAATGTTATTAAAAATCGAGGTACATTTTTATTTATTGTTCAATCGAGATGAAATCACTTTTAATGAGTGTTTTATAGGGAATTAAGCTGAATTCGGTCAAAAATTTCTCCAGAAAAAAATGCATTCAAAAAAGTACCGAAAAAATCGCATGTTTTTCTTCTTCAAGATACAAAATCCGTGACAACGATTTCTTATTGAAAAATTTAATTTTAACAGTTTTTTGATTGAATATCGTTACATTTGCTTGAATTAAAGCAAAAAGTATAAAAATAATGGTTTCAGTGAACATATTTGAAAATAGTGAAGAAATACTCAAAGTAAGCTTCTTTGGCCGTGAAACGTCGATTTTGAAAATGTTATTAAAAATCAAGGTAAATTTTTAATTATTGTTCAATCGAGATGAAATCACTTTCAATGAGTGTTTTATAGGGAATTAAGCTGAATTCGGTCAAACATTTCTCCAGAAAAAAATGCATTCAAAAGTGTACCGAAAAAATCGCATGTTTTTTTTCTTCAAGATACAAAATCCGTGACAACGATTTCTTATTGAAAATTGAATTTTAACAGTTTGTTGAATGAATATCGTTACATTTGCTTGAATTAACGCAAAAATTACAAAAATAATGGTTTCAGTGGTTATATTTGAAAACAGTGAACAAATACTCAAAATGTTTTCCTTAGGGCGAGTTACGTCGATTTTGAAAATGTTATTAAAAATCGAGGTACATTTTTATTTATAGGTCAATCGAGATGAAATCACTTTCAATGAGTGTTTTATAGGGAATTAAGCTGAATTCGGTCAAAAATTTCTCCAGAAAAAAATTCATTCAAAAAAGTACCGAAAAAATCGCAGGTTTTTCTTCTTCAAGACACAAAATCCGTGAATACGATTTCTTACTGAAAATTGAATTTTAACAGTTTTTTGAATGAATATCGTTACATTGCTTGAATTAAAGCAAAAAGTATAAAAATAATGGTTTCAGTGGTTATTTTTGAAAATAGTGAAGAAATACTCAAAATATGCTTCTTTGGGCGTGAAACGTCGATTTTGAAAATGTTATTAAAAATCGAGGTACATTTTTATTTATTGTTCAATCGAGATGAAATCACTTTTAATGAGTGTTTTATAGGGAATTAAGCTGAATTCGGTCAAAAATTTCTCCAGAAAAAAATTCATTCAAAAAAGTACCGAAAAAATCGCAGGTTTTTCTTCTTCAAGACACAAAATCCGTGAATACGATTTCTTATTGAAAATTGAATTTTAACAGTTTTTTGAATGAATATCGTTACATTTGCTTGAATTAAAGCAAAAAGTATAAAAATAATGGTTTCAGTGGTTATTTTTGAAAATAGTGAAGAAATACTCAAAATATGCTTCTTTGGCCGTGAAACGTCGATTTTGAAAATGTTATTAAAAATCGAGGTACATTTTTATTTATTGTTCAATCGAGATGAAATCACTTTTAATGAGTGTTTTATAGGGAATTAAGCTGAATTCGGTCAAAAATTTCTCCAGAAAAAAATGCATTCAAAAAAGTACCGAAAAAATCGCATGTTTTTCTTCTTCAAGATACAAAATCCGTGACAACGATTTCTTATTGAAAAATTTAATTTTAACAGTTTTTTGATTGAATATCGTTACATTTGCTTGAATTAAAGCAAAAAGTATAAAAATAATGGTTTCAGTGAACATATTTGAAAATAGTGAAGAAATACTCAAAGTAAGCTTCTTTGGCCGTGAAACGTCGATTTTGAAAATGTTATTAAAAATCAAGGTAAATTTTTAATTATTGTTCAATCGAGATGAAATCACTTTCAATGAGTGTTTTATAGGGAATTAAGCTGAATTCGGTCAAACATTTCTCCAGAAAAAAATGCATTCAAAAGTGTACCGAAAAAATCGCATGTTTTTTTTCTTCAAGATACAAAATCCGTGACAACGATTTCTTATTGAAAATTGAATTTTAACAGTTTGTTGAATGAATATCGTTACATTTGCTTGAATTAACGCAAAAATTACAAAAATAATGGTTTCAGTGGTTATATTTGAAAACAGTGAACAAATACTCAAAATGTTTTCCTTAGGCCGAGTTACGTCGATTTTGAAAATGTTATTAAAAATCGAGGTACATTTTTATTTATAGGTCAATCGAGATGAAATCACTTTCTATGAGTGTTTTATAGGGAATTAAGCTGAATTCGGTCAAAAATTTCTCCAGAAAAAAATTCATTCAAAAAAGTACCGAAAAAATCGCAGGTTTTTCTTCTTCAAGACACAAAATCCGTGAATACGATTTCTTACTGAAAATTGAATTTTAACAGTTTTTTGAATGAATATCGTTACATTGCTTGAATTAAAGCAAAAAGTATAAAAATAATGGTTTCAGTGGTTATTTTTGAAAATAGTGAAGAAATACTCAAAATATGCTTCTTTGGGCGTGAAACGTCGATTTTGAAAATGTTATTAAAAATCGAGGTACATTTTTATTTATTGTTCAATCGAGATGAAATCACTTTTAATGAGTGTTTTATAGGGAATTAAGCTGAATTCGGTCAAAAATTTCTCCAGAAAAAAATTCATTCAAAAAAGTACCGAAAAAATCGCAGGTTTTTCTTCTTCAAGACACAAAATCCGTGAATACGATTTCTTATTGAAAATTGAATTTTAACAGTTTTTTGAATGAATATCGTTACATTTGCTTGAATTAAAGCAAAAAGTATAAAAATAATGGTTTCAGTGGTTATTTTTGAAAATAGTGAAGAAATACTCAAAATATGCTTCTTTGGCCGTGAAACGTCGATTTTGAAAATGTTATTAAAAATCGAGGTACATTTTTATTTATTGTTCAATCGAGATGAAATCACTTTTAATGAGTGTTTTATAGGGAATTAAGCTGAATTCGGTCAAAAATTTCTCCAGAAAAAAATGCATTCAAAAAAGTACCGAAAAAATCGCATGTTTTTCTTCTTCAAGATACAAAATCCGTGACAACGATTTCTTATTGAAAAATTTAATTTTAACAGTTTTTTGATTGAATATCGTTACATTTGCTTGAATTAAAGCAAAAAGTATAAAAATAATGGTTTCAGTGAACATATTTGAAAATAGTGAAGAAATACTCAAAGTAAGCTTCTTTGGCCGTGAAACGTCGATTTTGAAAATGTTATTAAAAATCAAGGTAAATTTTTAATTATTGTTCAATCGAGATGAAATCACTTTCAATGAGTGTTTTATAGGGAATTAAGCTGAATTCGGTCAAACATTTCTCCAGAAAAAAATGCATTCAAAAGTGTACCGAAAAAATCGCATGTTTTTTTTCTTCAAGATACAAAATCCGTGACAACGATTTCTTATTGAAAATTGAATTTTAACAGTTTGTTGAATGAATATCGTTACATTTGCTTGAATTAACGCAAAAATTACAAAAATAATGGTTTCAGTGGTTATATTTGAAAACAGTGAACAAATACTCAAAATGTTTTCCTTAGGCCGAGTTACGTCGATTTTGAAAATGTTATTAAAAATCGAGGTACATTTTTATTTATAGGTCAATCGAGATGAAATCACTTTCAATGAGTGTTTTATAGGGAATTAAGCTGAATTCGGTCAAAAATTTCTCCAGAAAAAAATTCATTCAAAAAAGTACCGAAAAAATCGCAGGTTTTTCTTCTTCAAGACACAAAATCCGTGAATACGATTTCTTACTGAAAATTGAATTTTAACAGTTTTTTGAATGAATATCGTTACATTGCTTGAATTAAAGCAAAAAGTATAAAAATAATGGTTTCAGTGGTTATTTTTGAAAATAGTGAAGAAATACTCAAAATATGCTTCTTTGGGCGTGAAACGTCGATTTTGAAAATGTTATTAAAAATCGAGGTACATTTTTATTTATTGTTCAATCGAGATGAAATCACTTTTAATGAGTGTTTTATAGGGAATTAAGCTGAATTCGGTCAAAAATTTCTCCAGAAAAAAATTCATTCAAAAAAGTACCGAAAAAATCGCAGGTTTTTCTTCTTCAAGACACAAAATCCGTGAATACGATTTCTTATTGAAAATTGAATTTTAACAGTTTTTTGAATGAATATCGTTACATTTGCTTGAATTAAAGCAAAAAGTATAAAAATAATGGTTTCAGTGGTTATTTTTGAAAATAGTGAAGAAATACTCAAAATATGCTTCTTTGGCCGTGAAACGTCGATTTTGAAAATGTTATTAAAAATCGAGGTACATTTTTATTTATTGTTCAATCGAGATGAAATCACTTTTAATGAGTGTTTTATAGGGAATTAAGCTGAATTCGGTCAAAAATTTCTCCAGAAAAAAATGCATTCAAAAAAGTACCGAAAAAATCGCATGTTTTTCTTCTTCAAGATACAAAATCCGTGACAACGATTTCTTATTGAAAAATTTAATTTTAACAGTTTTTTGATTGAATATCGTTACATTTGCTTGAATTAAAGCAAAAAGTATAAAAATAATGGTTTCAGTGAACATATTTGAAAATAGTGAAGAAATACTCAAAGTAAGCTTCTTTGGCCGTGAAACGTCGATTTTGAAAATGTTATTAAAAATCAAGGTAAATTTTTAATTATTGTTCAATCGAGATGAAATCACTTTCAATGAGTGTTTTATAGGGAATTAAGCTGAATTCGGTCAAACATTTCTCCAGAAAAAAATGCATTCAAAAGTGTACCGAAAAAATCGCATGTTTTTTTTCTTCAAGATACAAAATCCGTGACAACGATTTCTTATTGAAAATTGAATTTTAACAGTTTGTTGAATGAATATCGTTACATTTGCTTGAATTAACGCAAAAATTACAAAAATAATGGTTTCAGTGGTTATATTTGAAAACAGTGAACAAATACTCAAAATGTTTTCCTTAGGCCGAGTTACGACGATTTTGAAAATGTTATTAAAAATCGAGGTACATTTTTATTTATTGTTCAATCGAGATGAAATTACTTTCAATGAGTGTTTTATAGGGAATTAAGCTGAATTCGGTCAAAAATTTCTCCAGAAAAAAATTCATTCAAAAAAGTACCGAAAAAATCGCAGGTTTTTCTTCTTCAAGACACAAAATCCGTGAATACGATTTCTTACTGAAAATTGAATTTTAACAGTTTTTTGAATGAATATCGTTACATTGCTTGAATTAAAGCAAAAAGTATAAAAATAATGGTTTCAGTGGTTATTTTTGAAAATAGTGAAGAAATACTCAAAATATGCTTCTTTGGCCGTGAAACGTCGATTTTGAAAATGTTATTAAAAATCGAGGTACATTTTTATTTATTGTTCAATCGAGATGAAATCACTTTTAATGAGTGTTTTAAAGGGAATTAAGCTGAATTCGGTCAAAAATTTCTCCAGAAAAAAATTCATTCAAAAAAGTACCGAAAAAATCGCAGGTTTTTCTTCTTCAAGACACAAAATCCGTGAATACGATTTCTTATTGAAAATTGAATTTTAACAGTTTTTTGAATGAATATCGTTACATTTGCTTGAATTAAAGCAAAAAGTATAAAAATAATGGTTTCAGTGGTTATTTTTGAAAATAGTGAAGAAATACTCAAAATATGCTTCTTTGGCCGTGAAACGTCGATTTTGAAAATGTTATTAAAAATCGAGGTACATTTTTATTTATTGTTCAATCGAGATGAAATCACTTTTAATGAGTGTTTTATAGGGAATTAAGCTGAATTCGGTCAAAAATTTCTCCAGAAAAAAATGCATTCAAAAAAGTACCGAAAAAATCGCATGTTTTTCTTCTTCAAGATACAAAATCCGTGACAACGATTTCTTATTGAAAAATTTAATTTTAACAGTTTTTTGATTGAATATCGTTACATTTGCTTGAATTAAAGCAAAATGTATAAAAATAATGGTTTCAGTGAACATATTTGAAAATAGTGAAGAAATACTCAAAGTAAGCTTCTTTGGCCGTGAAACGTCGATTTTGAAAATGTTATTAAAAATCAAGGTAAATTTTTAATTATTGTTCAATCGAGATGAAATCACTTTCAATGAGTGTTTTATAGGGAATTAAGCTGAATTCGGTCAAACATTTCTCCAGAAAAAAATGCATTCAAAAGTGTACCGAAAAAATCGCATGTTTTTTTTCTTCAAGATACAAAATCCGTGACAACGATTTCTTATTGAAAATTGAATTTTAACAGTTTGTTGAATGAATATCGTTACATTTGCTTGAATTAACGCAAAAATTACAAAAATAATGGTTTCAGTGGTTATATTTGAAAACAGTGAACAAATACTCAAAATGTTTTCCTTAGGCCGAGTTACGACGATTTTGAAAATGTTATTAAAAATCGAGGTACATTTTTATTTATTGTTCAATCGAGATGAAATCACTTTCAATGAGTGTTTTATAGGGAATTAAGCTGAATTCGGTCAAAAATTTCTCCAGAAAAAAATTCATTCAAAAAAGTACCGAAAAAATCGCAGGTTTTTCTTCTTCAAGACACAAAATCCGTGAATACGATTTCTTACTGAAAATTGAATTTTAACAGTTTTTTGAATGAATATCGTTACATTGCTTGAATTAAAGCAAAAAGTATAAAAATAATGGTTTCAGTGGTTATTTTTGAAAATAGTGAAGAAATACTCAAAATATGCTTCTTTGGCCGTGAAACGTCGATTTTGAAAATGTTATTAAAAATCGAGGTACATTTTTATTTATTGTTCAATCGAGATGAAATCACTTTTAATGAGTGTTTTAAAGGGAATTAAGCTGAATTCGGTCAAAAATTTCTCCAGAAAAAAATTCATTCAAAAAAGTACCGAAAAAATCGCAGGTTTTTCTTCTTCAAGACACAAAATCCGTGAATACGATTTCTTATTGAAAATTGAATTTTAACAGTTTTTTGAATGAATATCGTTACATTTGCTTGAATTAAAGCAAAAAGTATAAAAATAATGGTTTCAGTGGTTATTTTTGAAAATAGTGAAGAAATACTCAAAATATGCTTCTTTGGCCGTGAAACGTCGATTTTGAAAATGTTATTAAAAATCGAGGTACATTTTTATTTATTGTTCAATCGAGATGAAATCACTTTTAATGAGTGTTTTAAAGGGAATTAAGCTGAATTCGGTCAAACATTTCTCCAGAAAAAAATTCATTCAAAAAAGTACCGAAAAAATCGCAGGTTTTTCTTCTTCAAGACACAAAATCCGTGAATACGATTTCTTATTGAAAATTGAATTTTAACAGTTTTTTGAATGAATATCGTTACATTTGCTTGAATTAAAGCAAAAAGTATAAAAATAATGGTTTCAGTGGTTATTTTTGAAAATAGTGAAGAAATACTCAAAATATGCTTCTTTGGCCGTGAAACGTCGATTTTGAAAATGTTATTAAAAATCGAGGTACATTTTTATTTATTGTTCAATCGAGATGAAATCACTTTTAATGAGTGTTTTATAGGGAATTAAGCTGAATTCGGTCAAAAATTTCTCCAGAAAAAAATGCATTCAAAAAAGTACCGAAAAAATCGCATGTTTTTCTTCTTCAAGATACAAAATCCGTGACAACGATTTCTTATTGAAAAATTTAATTTTAACAGTTTTTTGATTGAATATCGTTACATTTGCTTGAATTAAAGCAAAATGTATAAAAATAATGGTTTCAGTGAACATATTTGAAAATAGTGAAGAAATACTCAAAGTAAGCTTCTTTAGCCGTGAAACGTCGATTTTGAAAATGTTATTAAAAATCAAGGTAAATTTTTAATTATTGTTCAATCGAGATGAAATCACTTTCAATGAGTGTTTTATAGGGAATTAAGCTGAATTCGGTCAAAAATTTCTCCAGAAAAAAATGCATTCAAAAGTGTACCGAAAAAATCGCATGTTTTTTTTCTTCAAGATACAAAATCCGTGACAACGATTTCTTATTGAAAATTGAATTTTAACAGTTTGTTGAATGAATATCGTTACATTTGCTTGAATTAACGGAAAAATTACAAAAATAAAGGTTTCAGTGGTTATATTTGAAAACAGTGAACAAATACTCAAAATGTTTTCCTTAGGCCGAGTTACGTCGATTTTGAAAATGTTATTAAAAATCGAGGTACATTTTTATTTATTGTTCAATCGAGATGAAATCACTTTTATTTAGTGTTTTGTAGGGAATTAAGCTGAATTCGGTCAAAAATTTCTCCAGAAAAAAATGCATTCAAAAAAGTACCGAAAAAATCGCATGTTTTTTTTCTTCAAGATACAAAATCCGTGACAACGATTTCTTATTTAAAATTGAATTTTAACAGTTTGTTGAATGAATATCGTTACATTTGCTTGAATTAAAGCAAAAAGTATAAAAATAATGGTTTCAGTGGTTATTTTTGAAAATAGTGAAGAAATACTCAAAATATGCTTCTTTGGCCGTGAAACGTCGATTTTGAAAATGTTATTAAAAATCGAGGTACATTTTTATTTATTGTTCAATCGAGATGAAATCACTTTTAATGAGTGTTTTATAGGGAATTAAGCTGAATTCGGTCAATAATTTCTCCAGAAAAAAATGCATTCAAAAAAGTACCGAAAAAATCGCATGTTTTTCTTCTTCAAGATACAAAATCCGTGACAACGATTTCTTATTGAAAAATTTAATTTTAACAGTTTTTTGATTGAATATCGTTACATTTGCTTGAATTAAAGCAAAATGTATAAAAATAATGGTTTCAGTGAACATATTTGAAAATAGTGAAGAAATACTCAAAGTAAGCTTCTTTAGCCGTGAAACGTCGATTTTGAAAATGTTATTAAAAATCAAGGTAAATTTTTAATTATTGTTCAATCGAGATGAAATCACTTTCAATGAGTGTTTTATAGGGAATTAAGCTGAATTCGGTCAAACATTTCTCCAGAAAAAAATGCATTCAAAAGTGTACCGAAAAAATCGCATGTTTTTTTTCTTCAAGATACAAAATCCGTGACAACGATTTCTTATTGAAAATTGAATTTTAACAGTTTGTTGAATGAATATCGTTACATTTGCTTGAATTAAAGCAAAAAGTATAAAAATAATGGTTTCAGTGAACATATTTGAAAATAGTGAAGAAATACTCAAAGTATGCTTCTTTGGCTGTGAAACGTCGATTTTGAAAATGTTATTAAAAATCGAGGTAAATTTTTAATTATTGTTCAATCAAGATGAAATCACTTTCAAAGAGTGTTTTATAGGGAATTAAGCTGAATTCGGTCAAACATTTCTCCAAAAAAAAATGCATTCAAAAGTGTACCGAAAAAATCGCATGTTTTTTTTCTTCAAGATACAATATCCGTGACAACGATTTCTTATTGAAAATTGAATTTTAACAGTTTTTTGAATGAATATCGTTACATTGCTTGAATTAAAGCAAAAAGTATAAAAATAATGGTTTCAGTGGTTATATTTGAAAATAGTGAAGAAATACTCAAAGTAAGCTTATTTGGCCGTGAAACGTCGATTTTGAAAATGTTATTAAAATCGAGATGAAATCACTTTCAATGAGTGTTTTATAGGGAATTAAGCTGAATTCGGTCAAACATTTCTCCAGAAAAAAATGCATTCAAAAGTGTACCGAAAAAATCGCATGTTTTTTTTCTTCAAGATACAAAATCCGTGACAACGATTTCTTATTTAAAATTGAATTTTAACAGTTTGTTGAATGAATATCGTTACATTTGCTTGAATTAACGCAAAAATTACAAAAATAATGGTTTCAGTGGTTATATTTGAAAACAGTGAACAAATACTCAAAATGTTTTTCTTAGGCCGAGTTACGTCGATTTTGAAAATGTTATTAAAAATCGAGGTACATTTTTATTTATTGTTCAATCGAGATGAAATCACTTTCAATGAGTGTTTTATAGGGAATTAAGCTGAATTCGGTCAAAAATTTCTGCAGAAAAAAATGCATTCAAAAAAGTACCGAAAAAATCGCATGTTTTTCTTCTTCAAGATACAAAATCCGTGACAACGATTTCTTATTGAAAAATTTAATTTTAACAGTTTTTTGAATGAATATCGTTACATTGCTTGAATTAAAGCAAAAAGTATAAAAATAATGGTTTCAGTGGTTATTTTTGAAAATAGTGAAGAAATACTCAAAATATGCTTCTTTGGCCGTGAAACGTCGATTTTGAAAATGTTATTAAAAATCGAGGTACATTTTTATTTATTGTTCAATCGAGATGAAATCACTTTTAATGAGTGTTTTATAGGGAATTAAGCTGAATTCGGTCAAAAATTTCTCCAGAAAAAAATGCATTCAAAAAAGTACCGAAAAAATCGCATGTTTTTCTTCTTCAAGATACAAAATCCGTGACAACGATTTCTTATTGAAAAATTTAATTTTAACAGTTTTTTGATTGAATATGGTTACATTTGCTTGAATTAAAGCAAAATGTATAAAAATAATGGTTTCAGTGAATATATTTGAAAATAGTGAAGAAATACTCAAAGTAAGCTTCTTTAGCCGTGAAACGTCGATTTTGAAAATGTTATTAAAAATCAAGGTAAATTTTTAATTATTGTTCAATCGAGATGAAATCACTTTCAATGAGTGTTTTATAGGGAATTAAGCTGAATTCGGTCAAATATTTCTCCAGAAAAAAATGCATTCAAAAGTGTACCGAAAAAATCGCATGTTTTTTTTCTTCAAGATACAAAATCCGTGACAACGATTTCTTATTGAAAATTGAATTTTAACAGTTTGTTGAATGAATATCGTTACATTTGCTTGAATTAACGCAAAAATTACAAAAATAATGGTTTCAGTGGTTATATTTGAAAACAGTGAACAAATACTCAAAATGTTTTCCTTAGGCCGAGTTACGTCGATTTTGAAAATGTTATTAAAAATCGAGGTACATTTTTATTTATTGTTCAATCGAGATGAAATCACTTTCAATGAGTGTTTTATAGGGAATTAAGCTGAATTCGGTCAAAAATTTCTCCAGAAAAAAATTCATTCAAAAAAGTACCGAAAAAATCGCAGGTTTTTCTTCTTCAAGACACAAAATCCGTGAATACGATTTCTTACTGAAAATTGAATTTTAACAGTTTTTTGAATGAATATCGTTACATTGCTTGAATTAAAGCAAAAAGTATAAAAATAATGGTTTCAGTGAACATATTTGAAAATAGTGAAGAAATACTCAAAGTATGCTTCTTTGGCTGTGAAACGTCGATTTTGAAAATGTTATTAAAAATCGAGGTAAATTTTTAATTATTGTTCAATCAAGATGAAATCACTTTCAAAGAGTGTTTTATAGGGAATTAAGCTGAATTCGGTCAAACATTTCTCCAAAAAAAAATGCATTCAAAAGTGTACCGAAAAAATCGCATGTTTTTTTTCTTCAAGATACAATATCCGTGACAACGATTTCTTATTGAAAATTGAATTTTAACAGTTTTTTGAATGAATATCGTTACATTGCTTGAATTAAAGCAAAAAGTATAAAAATAATGGTTTCAGTGGTTATATTTGAAAATAGTGAAGAAATACTCAAAGTAAGCTTATTTGGCCGTGAAACGTCGATTTTGAAAATGTTATTAAAATCGAGGTACATTTTTATTTATTGTTCAATCGAGATGAAATCACTTTCAATGAGTGTTTTATAGGGAATTAAGCTGAATTCGGTCAAAAATTTCTGCAGAAAAAAATGCATTCAAAAAAGTACCGAAAAAATCGCATGTTTTTCTTCTTCAAGATACAAAATCCGTGACAACGATTTCTTATTGAAAAATTGAATTTTAACAGTTTTTTGAATGAATATCGTTACATTTGCTTGAATTAAAGCAAAAAGTATAAAAATAATGGTTTCAGTGAATATATTTGTAAATAGTGAACAAATACTCAAAATGTTTTTCTTAGGCCGAGTTACGTCGATTGTGAAAATGTTATTAAAAATCGAGGTACATTTTTATTTATTGTTCAATCGAGATGAAATCACTTTTAATGAGTGTTTTATAGGGAATTAAGCTAAATTCGGTCAAAAATTTCTCCAGAAAAAAATGCATTCAAAAAAGTACCGAAAAAATCGCATGTTTTTTTTCTTCAAGATACAAAATCCGTGACAACGATTTCTTATTTAAAATTGAATTTTAACAGTTTGTTGAATGAATATCGTTACATTTGCTTGAATTAAAGCAAAAAGTATAAAAATAATGGTTTCAGTGGTTATTTTTGAAAATAGTGAAGAAATACTCAAAATATGCTTCTTTGGCCGTGAAACGTCGATTTTGAAAATGTTATTAAAAATCGAGGTACATTTTTATTTATTGTTCAATCGAGATGAAATCACTTTTAATGAGTGTTTTATAGGGAATTAAGCTAAATTCGGTCAAACATTTCTCCAGAAAAAAATTCATTCAAAAAAGTACCGAAAAAATCGCAGGTTTTTCTTCTTCAAGACACAAAATCCGTGAATACGATTTCTTACTGAAAATTGAATTTTAACAGTTTTTTGAATGAATATCGTTACATTGCTTGAATTAAAGCAAAAAGTATAAAAATAATGGTTTCAGTGGTTATATTTGAAAATAGTGAAGAAATACTCAAAGTAAGCTTATTTGGCCGTGAAACGTCGATTTTGAAAATGTTATTAAAAATCGAGGTAAATTTTTAATTATTGTTCAATCGAGATGAAATCACTTTCAATGAGTGTTTTATAGGGAATTAAGCTGAATTCGGTCAAACATTTCTCTTGAAAAAAATGCATTCAAAAGTGTACCGAAAAAATCGCATGTTTTTTTTCTTCAAGATACAAAATCCGTGACAACGATTTCTTATTTAAAATTGAATTTTAACAGTTTGTTGAATGAATATCGTTACATTTGCTTGAATTAACGCAAAAATTACAAAAATAATGGTTTCAGTGGTTATATTTGAAAACAGTGAACAAATACTCAAAATGTTTTTCTTAGGCCGAGTTACGTCGATTTTGAAAATGTTATTAAAAATCGAGGTACATTTTTATTTATTGTTCAATCGAGATGAAATCACTTTCAATGAGTGTTTTATAGGGAATTAAGCTGAATTCGGTCAAAAATTTCTGCAGAAAAAAATGCATTCAAAAAAGTACCGAAAAATCGCATGTTTTTCTTCTTCAAGATACAAAATCCGTGACAACGATTTCTTATTGAAAAATTGAATTTTAACAGTTTTTTGAATGAATATCGTTACATTTGCTTGAATTAAAGCAAAAAGTATAAAAATAATGGTTTCAGTGAATATATTTGTAAATAGTGAACAAATACTCAAAATGTTTTTCTTAGGCCGAGTTACGTCGATTGTGAAAATGTTATTAAAAATCGAGGTACATTTTTATTTATTGTTCAATCGAGATGAAATCACTTTTATTGAGTGTTTTGTAGGGAATTAAGCTGAATTCGGTCAAAAATTTCTCCAGAAAAAAATTCATTCAAAAAAGTACCGAAAAAATCGCATGTTTTTCTTCTTCAAGATACAAAATCCGTGACAACGATTTCTTATTTAAAATTGAATTTTAACAGTTTGTTGAATGAATATCGTTACATTTGCTTGAATTAAAGCAAAAAGTATAAAAATAATGGTTTCAGTGGTTATTTTTGAAAATAGTGAAGAAATACTCAAAATATGCTTCTTTGGCCGTGAAACGTCGATTTTGAAAATGTTATTAAAAATCGAGGTACATTTTTATTTATTGTTCAATCGAGATGAAATCACTTTTAATGAGTGTTTTATAGGGAATTAAGCTAAATTCGGTCAAACATTTCTCCAGAAAAAAATTCATTCAAAAAAGTACCGAAAAAATCGCAGGTTTTTCTTCTTCAAGACACAAAATCCGTGAATACGATTTCTTACTGAAAATTGAATTTTAACAGTTTTTTGAATGAATATCGTTACATTGCTTGAATTAAAGCAAAAAGTATAAAAATAATGGTTTCAGTGGTTATATTTGAAAATAGTGAAGAAATACTCAAAGTAAGCTTATTTGGCCGTGAAACGTCGATTTTGAAAATGTTATTAAAAATCGAGGTAAATTTTTAATTATTGTTCAATCGAGATGAAATCACTTTCAATGAGTGTTTTATAGGGAATTAAGCTGAATTCGGTCAAACATTTCTCCAGAAAAAAATGCATTCAAAAGTGTACCGAAAAAATCGCATGTTTTTTTTCTTCAAGATACAAAATCCGTGACAACGATTTCTTATTTAAAATTGAATTTTAACAGTTTGTTGAATGAATATCGTTACATTTGCTTGAATTAACGCAAAAATTACAAAAATAATGGTTTCAGTGGTTATATTTGAAAACAGTGAACAAATACTCAAAATGTTTTTCTTAGGCCGAGTTACGTCGATTTTGAAAATGTTATTAAAAATCGAGGTACGTTTTTATTTATTGTTCAATCGAGATGAAATCACTTTCAATGAGTGTTTTATAGGGAATTAAGCTGAATTCGGTCAAAAATTTCTGCAGAAAAAAATGCATTCAAAAAAGTACCGAAAAAATCGCATGTTTTTCTTCTTCAAGATACAAAATCCGTGACAACGATTTCTTATTGAAAAATTGAATTTTAACAGTTTTTTGAATGAATATCGTTACATTTGCTTGAATTAAAGCAAAAAGTATAAAAATAATGGTTTCAGTGAATATATTTGTAAATAGTGAACAAATACTCAAAATGTTTTTCTTAGGCCGAGTTACGTCGATTGTGAAAATGTTATTAAAAATCGAGGTACATTTTTATTTATTGTTCAATCGAGATGAAATCACTTTTATTGAGTGTTTTGTAGGGAATTAAGCTGAAATCCGGTCAAAAATTTCTCCAGAAAAAAATGCATTCAAAAAAGTACCGAAAAAATCGCATGTTTTTTTTCTTCAAGATACAAAATCCGTGACAACGATTTCTTATTTAAAATTGAATTTTAACAGTTTGTTGAATGAATATCGTTACATTTGCTTGAATTAAAGCAAAAAGTATAAAAATAATGGTTTCAGTGGTTATTTTTGAAAATAGTGAAGAAATACTCAAAATATGCTTCTTTGGCCGTGAAACGTCGATTTTGAAAATGTTATTAAAAATCGAGGTACATTTTTATTTATTGTTCAATCGAGATGAAATCACTTTTAATGAGTGTTTTATAGGGAATTAAGCTAAATTCGGTCAAACATTTCTCCAGAAAAAAATTCATTCAAAAAAGTACCGAAAAAATCGCAGGTTTTTCTTCTTCAAGACACAAAATCCGTGAATACGATTTCTTACTGAAAATTGAATTTTAACAGTTTTTTGAATGAATATCGTTACATTGCTTGAATTAAAGCAAAAAGTATAAAAATAATGGTTTCAGTGGTTATATTTGAAAATAGTGAAGAAATACTCAAAGTAAGCTTATTTGGCCGTGAAACGTCGATTTTGAAAATGTTATTAAAAATCGAGGTAAATTTTTAATTATTGTTTAATCGAGATGAAATCACTTTCAATGAGTGTTTTATAGGGAATTAAGCTGAATTCGGTCAAACATTTCTCCAGAAAAAAATGCATTCAAAAGTGTACCGAAAAAATCGCATGTTTTTTTTCTTCAAGATACAAAATCCGTGACAACGATTTCTTATTTAAAATTGAATTTTAACAGTTTGTTGAATGAATATCGTTACATTTGCTTGAATTAACGCAAAAATTACAAAAATACTGGTTTCAGTGGTTATATTTGAAAACAGTGAACAAATACTCAAAATGTTTTTCTTAGGCCGAGTTACGTCGATTTTGAAAATGTTATTAAAAATCGAGGTACATTTTTATTTATTGTTCAATCGAGATGAAATCACTTTTATTGAGTGTTTTGTAGGGAATTAAGCTGAATTCGGTCAAAAATTTCTCCAGAAAAAAATGCATTCAAAAAAGTACCGAAAAAATCGCATGTTTTTTTTCTTCAAGATACAAAATCCGTGACAACGATTTCTTATTTAAAATTGAATTTTAACAGTTTGTTGAATGAATATCGTTACATTTGCTTGAATTAACGCAAAAATTACAAAAATAATGGTTTCAGTGGTTATATTTGAAAACAGTGAACAAATACTCAAAATGTTTTTCTTAGGCCGAGTTACGTCGATTTTGAAAATGTTATTAAAAATCGAGGTACGTTTTTATTTATTGTTCAATCGAGATGAAATCACTTTCAATGAGTGTTTTATAGCGAATTAAGCTGAATTCGGTCAAAAATTTCTGCAGAAAAAAATGCATTCAAAAAAGTACCGAAAAAATCGCATGTTTTTCTTCTTCAAGATACAAAATCCGTGACAACGATTTCTTATTGAAAAATTGAATTTTAACAGTTTTTTGAATGAATATCGTTACATTTGCTTGAATTAAAGCAAAAAGTATAAAAATAATGGTTTCAGTGAATATATTTGTAAATAGTGAACAAATACTCAAAATGTTTTTCTTAGGCCGAGTTACGTCGATTGTGAAAATGTTATTAAAAATCGAGGTACATTTTTATTTATTGTTCAATCGAGATGAAATCACTTTTATTGAGTGTTTTGTAGGGAATTAAGCTGAAATCCGGTCAAAAATTTCTCCTGAAAAAAATGCATTCAAAAAAGTACCGAAAAAATCGCATGTTTTTTTTCTTCAAGATACAAAATCCGTGACAACGATTTCTTATTTAAAATTGAATTTTAACAGTTTGTTGAATGAATATCGTTACATTTGCTTGAATTAAAGCAAAAAGTATAAAAATAATGGTTTCAGTGGTTATTTTTGAAAATAGTGAAGAAATACTCAAAATATGCTTCTTTGGCCGTGAAACGTCGATTTTGAAAATGTTATTAAAAATCGAGGTACATTTTTATTTATTGTTCAATCGAGATGAAATCACTTTTAATGAGTGTTTTATAGGGAATTAAGCTAAATTCGGTCAAACATTTCTCCAGAAAAAAATTCATTCAAAAAAGTACCGAAAAAATCGCAGGTTTTTCTTCTTCAAGACACAAAATCCGTGAATACGATTTCTTACTGAAAATTGAATTTTAACAGTTTTTTGAATGAATATCGTTACATTGCTTGAATTAAAGCAAAAAGTATAAAAATAATGGTTTCAGTGGTTATATTTGAAAATAGTGAAGAAATACTCAAAGTAAGCTTATTTGGCCGTGAAACGTCGATTTTGAAAATGTTATTAAAAATCGAGGTAAATTTTTAATTATTGTTTAATCGAGATGAAATCACTTTCAATGAGTGTTTTATAGGGAATTAAGCTGAATTCGGTCAAACATTTCTCCAGAAAAAAATGCATTCAAAAGTGTACCGAAAAAATCGCATGTTTTTTTTCTTCAAGATACAAAATCCGTGACAACGATTTCTTATTTAAAATTGAATTTTAACAGTTTGTTGAATGAATATCGTTACATTTGCTTGAATTAACGCAAAAATTACAAAAATACTGGTTTCAGTGGTTATATTTGAAAACAGTGAACAAATACTCAAAATGTTTTTCTTAGGCCGAGTTACGTCGATTTTGAAAATGTTATTAAAAATCGAGGTACATTTTTATTTATTGTTCAATCGAGATGAAATCACTTTTATTGAGTGTTTTGTAGGGAATTAAGCTGAATTCGGTCAAAAATTTCTCCAGAAAAAAATGCATTCAAAAAAGTACCGAAAAAATCGCATGTTTTTTTTCTTCAAGATACAAAATCCGTGACAACGATTTCTTATTTAAAATTGAATTTTAACAGTTTGTTGAATGAATATCGTTACATTGCTTGAATTAAAGCAAAAAGTATAAAAATAATGGTTTCAGTGGTTATATTTGAAAATAGTGAAGAAATACTCAAAGTAAGCTTATTTGGCCGTGAAACGTCGATTTTGAAAATGTTATTAAAAATCGAGGTAAATTTTTAATTATTGTTTAATCGAGATGAAATCACTTTCAATGAGTGTTTTATAGGGAATTAAGCTGAATTCGGTCAAACATTTCTCCAGAAAAAAATGCATTCAAAAGTGTACCGAAAAAATCGCATGTTTTTTTTCTTCAAGATACAAAATCCGTGACAACGATTTCTTATTTAAAATTGAATTTTAACAGTTTGTTGAATGAATATCGTTACATTTGCTTGAATTAACGCAAAAATTACAAAAATACTGGTTTCAGTGGTTATATTTGAAAACAGTGAACAAATACTCAAAATGTTTTTCTTAGGCCGAGTTACGTCGATTTTGAAAATGTTATTAAAAATCGAGGTACATTTTTATTTATTGTTCAATCGAGATGAAATCACTTTTATTGAGTGTTTTGTAGGGAATTAAGCTGAATTCGGTCAAAAATTTCTCCAGAAAAAAATGCATTCAAAAAAGTACCGAAAAAATCGCATGTTTTTTTTCTTCAAGATACAAAATCCGTGACAACGATTTCTTATTTAAAATTGAATTTTAACAGTTTGTTGAATGAATATCGTTACATTTGCTTGAATTAAAGCAAAAAGTATAAAAATAATGGTTTCAGTGGTTATTTTTGAAAATAGTGAAGAAATACTCAAAATATGCTTCTTTGGCCGTGAAACGTCGATTTTGAAAATGTTATTAAAAATCGAGGTACATTTTTATTTATTGTTCAATCGAGATGAAATCACTTTTAATGAGTGTTTTATAGGGAATTAAGCTAAATTCGGTCAAACATTTCTCCAGAAAAAAATTCATTCAAAAAAGTACCGAAAAAATCGCAGGTTTTTCTTCTTCAAGACACAAAATCCGTGAATACGATTTCTTACTGAAAATTGAATTTTAACAGTTTTTTGAATGAATATCGTTACATTGCTTGAATTAAAGCAAAAAGTATAAAAATAATGGTTTCAGTGGTTATATTTGAAAATAGTGAAGAAATACTCAAAGTAAGCTTATTTGGCCGTGAAACGTCGATTTTGAAAATGTTATTAAAAATCGAGGTAAATTTTTAATTATTGTTTAATCGAGATGAAATCACTTTCAATGAGTGTTTTATAGGGAATTAAGCTGAATTCGGTCAAACATTTCTCCAGAAAAAAATGCATTCAAAAGTGTACCGAAAAAATCGCATGTTTTTTTTCTTCAAGATACAAAATCCGTGACAACGATTTCTTATTTAAAATTGAATTTTAACAGTTTGTTGAATGAATATCGTTACATTTGCTTGAATTAACGCAAAAATTACAAAAATACTGGTTTCAGTGGTTATATTTGAAAACAGTGAACAAATACTCAAAATGTTTTTCTTAGGCCGAGTTACGTCGATTTTGAAAATGTTATTAAAAATCGAGGTACATTTTTATTTATTGTTCAATCGAGATGAAATCACTTTCAATGAGTGTTTTATAGGGAATTAAGCTGAATTCGGTCAAAAATTTCTGCAGAAAAAAATGCATTCAAAAAAGTACCGAAAAAATCGCATGTTTTTCTTCTTCAAGATACAAAATCCGTGACAACGATTTCTTATTGAAAAATTGAATTTTAACAGTTTTTTGAATGAATATCGTTACATTTGCTTGAATTAAAGCAAAAAGTATAAAAATAATGGTTTCAGTGAATATATTTGTAAATAGTGAACAAATACTCAAAATGTTTTTCTTAGGCCGAGTTACGTCGATTGTGAAAATGTTATTAAAAATCGAGGTACATTTTTATTTATTGTTCAATCGAGATGAAATCACTTTTATTGAGTGTATTGTAGGGAATTAAGCTGAATTCGGTCAAAAATTTCTCCAGAAAAAAATGCATTCGAAAAAGTACCGAAAAAATCGCATGTTTTTTTCTTCAAGATACAAAATCCGTGACAACGATTTCTTATTTAAAATTGAATTTTAACAGTTTGTTGAATGAATATCGTTACATTTGCTTGAATTAAAGCAAAAAGTATAAAAATAATGGTTTCAGTGGTTATTTTTGAAAATAGTGAAGAAATACTCAAAATATGCTTCTTTGGCCGTGAAACGTCGATTTTGAAAATGTTATTAAAAATCGAGGTACATTTTTATTTATTGTTCAATCGAGATGAAATCACTTTTAATGAGTGTTTTATAGGGAATTAAGCTAAATTCGGTCAAACATTTCTCCAGAAAAAAATTCATTCAAAAAAGTACCGAAAAAATCGCAGGTTTTTCTTCTTCAAGACACAAAATCCGTGAATACGATTTCTTACTGAAAATTGAATTTTAACAGTTTTTTGAATGAATATCGTTACATTGCTTGAATTAAAGCAAAAAGTATAAAAATAATGGTTTCAGTGGTTATATTTGAAAATAGTGAAGAAATACTCAAAGTAAGCTTATTTGGCCGTGAAACGTCGATTTTGAAAATGTTATTAAAAATCGAGGTAAATTTTTAATTATTGTTCAATCGAGATGAAATCACTTTCAATGAGTGTTTTATAGGAAATTAAGCTGAATTCGGTCAAACATTTCTCCAGAAAAAAATGCATTCAAAAGTGTACCGAAAAAATCGCATGTTTTTTTTCTTCAAGATACAAAATCCGTGACAACGATTTCTTATTTAAAATTGAATTTTAACAGTTTGTTGAATGAATATCGTTACATTTGCTTGAATTAACGCAAAAATTACAAAAATAATGGTTTGAGTGGTTATATTTGAAAACAGTGAACAAATACTCAAAATGTTTTTCTTAGGCCGAGTTACGTCGATTTTGAAAATGTTATTAAAAATCGAGGTACATTTTTATTTATTGTTCAATCGAGATGAAATCACTTTCAATGAGTGTTTTATAGGGAATTAAGCTGAATTCGGTCAAAAATTTCTGCAGAAAAAAATGCATTCAAAAAAGTACCGAAAAAATCGCATGTTTTTCTTCTTCAAGATACAAAATCCGTGACAACGATTTCTTATTGAAAAATTGAATTTTAACAGTTTTTTGAATGAATATCGTTACATTTGCTTGAATTAAAGCAAAAAGTATAAAAATAATGGTTTCAGTGAATATATTTGTAAATAGTGAACAAATACTCAAAATGTTTTTCTTAGGCCGAGTTACGTCGATTGTGAAAATGTTATTAAAAATCGAGGTACATTTTTATTTATTGTTCAATCGAGATGAAATCACTTTTATTGAGTGTTTTGTAGGGAATTAAGCTGAATTCGGTCAAAGATTTCTCCAGAAAAAAATGCATTCAAAAAAGTACCGAAAAAATCGCATGTTTTTTTTCTTCAAGATACAAAATCCGTGACAACGATTTCTTATTGAAAAATTGAATTTTAACAGTTTTTTGAATGAATATCGTTACATTTGCTTGAATTAAAGCAAAAAGTATAAAAATAATGGTTTCAGTGAATATATTTGTAAATAGTGAACAAATACTCAAAATGTTTTTCTTAGGCCGAGTTACGTCGATTGTGAAAATGTTATTAAAAATCGAGGTACATTTTTATTTATTGTTCAATCGAGATGAAATCACTTTTATTGAGTGTTTTGTAGGGAATTAAGCTGAATTCGGTCAAAAATTTCTCCAGAAAAAAATGCATTCAAAAAAGTACCGAAAAAATCGCATGTTTTTTTCTTCAAGATACAAAATCCGTGACAACGATTTCTTATTTAAAATTGAATTTTAACAGTTTGTTGAATGAATATCGTTACATTTGCTTGAATTAAAGCAAAAAGTATAAAAATAATGGTTTCAGTGGTTATTTTTGAAAATAGTGAAGAAATACTCAAAATATGCTTCTTTGGCCGTGAAACGTCGATTTTGAAAATGTTATTAAAAATCGAGGTACATTTTTATTTATTGTTCAATCGAGATGAAATCACTTTTAATGAGTGTTTTATAGGGAATTAAGCTAAATTCGGTCAAACATTTCTCCAGAAAAAAATTCATTCAAAAAAGTACCGAAAAAATCGCAGGTTTTTCTTCTTCAAGACACAAAATCCGTGAATACGATTTCTTACTGAAAATTGAATTTTAACAGTTTTTTGAATGAATATCGTTACATTGCTTGAATTAAAGCAAAAAGTATAAAAATAATGGTTTCAGTGGTTATATTTGAAAATAGTGAAGAAATACTCAAAGTAAGCTTATTTGGCCGTGAAACGTCGATTTTGAAAATGTTATTAAAAATCGAGGTAAATTTTTAATTATTGTTCAATCGAGATGAAATCACTTTCAATGAGTGTTTTATAGGAAATTAAGCTGAATTCGGTCAAACATTTCTCCAGAAAAAAATGCATTCAAAAGTGTACCGAAAAAATCGCATGTTTTTTTTCTTCAAGATACAAAATCCGTGACAACGATTTCTTATTTAAAATTGAATTTTAACAGTTTGTTGAATGAATATCGTTACATTTGCTTGAATTAACGCAAAAATTACAAAAATAATGGTTTGAGTGGTTATATTTGAAAACAGTGAACAAATACTCAAAATGTTTTTCTTAGGCCGAGTTACGTCGATTTTGAAAATGTTATTAAAAATCGAGGTACATTTTTATTTATTGTTCAATCGAGGTGAAATCACTTTCAATGAGTGTTTTATAGGGAATTAAGCTGAATTCGGTCAAAAATTTCTGCAGAAAAAAATGCATTCAAAAAAGTACCGAAAAAATCGCATGTTTTTCTTCTTCAAGATACAAAATCCGTGACAACGATTTCTTATTGAAAAATTGAATTTTAACAGTTTTTTGAATGAATATCGTTACATTTGCTTGAATTAAAGCAAAAAGTATAAAAATAATGGTTTCAGTGAATATATTTGTAAATAGTGAACAAATACTCAAAATGTTTTTCTTAGGCCGAGTTACGTCGATTGTGAAAATGTTATTAAAAATCGAGGTACATTTTTATTTATTGTTCAATCGAGATGAAATCACTTTTATTGAGTGTTTTGTAGGGAATTAAGCTGAATTCGGTCAAAAATTTCTCCAGAAAAAAATGCATTCAAAAAAGTACCGAAAAAATCGCATGTTTTTTTTCTTCAAGATACAAAATCCGTGACAACGATTTCTTATTGAAAAATTGAATTTTAACAGTTTTTTGAATGAATATCGTTACATTTGCTTGAATTAAAGCAAAAAGTATAAAAATAATGGTTTCAGTGAATATATTTGTAAATAGTGAACAAATACTCAAAATGTTTTTCTTAGGCCGAGTTACGTCGATTGTGAAAATGTTATTAAAAATCGAGGTACATTTTTATTTATTGTTCAATCGAGATGAAATCACTTTTATTGAGTGTTTTGTAGGGAATTAAGCTGAATTCGGTCAAAAATTTCTCCAGAAAAAAATGCATTCAAAAAAGTACCGAAAAAATCGCATGTTTTTTTTCTTCAAGATACAAAATCCGTGACAACGATTTCTTATTTAAAATTGAATTTTAACAGTTTGTTGAATGAATATCGTTACATTTGCTTGAATTAAAGCAAAAAGTATAAAAATAATGGTTTCAGTGGTTATTTTTGAAAATAGTGAAGAAATACTCAAAATATGCTTCTTTGGCCGTGAAACGTCGATTTTGAAAATGTTATTAAAAATCGAGGTACATTTTTATTTATTGTTCAATCGAGATGAAATCACTTTTAATGAGTGTTTTATAGGGAATTAAGCTAAATTCGGTCAAACATTTCTCCAGAAAAAAATTCATTCAAAAAAGTACCGAAAAAATCGCAGGTTTTTCTTCTTCATGACACAAAATCCGTGAATACGATTTCTTACTGAAAATTGAATTTTAACAGTTTTTTGAATGAATATCGTTACATTGCTTGAATTAAAGCAAAAAGTATAAAAATAATGGTTTCAGTGAACATATTTGAAAATAGTGAAGAAATACTCAAAGTATGCTTCTTTGGCCGTGAAACGTCGATTTTGAAAATGTTATTAAAAATCGAGGTAAATTTTTAATTATTGTTCAATCAAGATGAAATCACTTTCAAAGAGTGTTTTATAGGGAATTAAGCTGAATTCGGTCAAACATTTCTCCAAAAAAATGCATTCAAAAGTGTACCGAAAAAATCGCATGTTTTTTTTCTTCAAGATACAATATCCGTGACAACGATTTCTTATTGAAAATTGAATTTTAACAGTTTTTTGAATGAATATCGTTACATTGCTTGAATTAAAGCAAAAAGTATAAAAATGATGGTTTCAGTGAACATATTTGAAAATAGTGAAGAAATACTCAAAGTATGCTTCTTTGGCCGTGAAACGTCGATTTTGAAAATGTTATTAAAATCGAGGTAAATTTTTAATTATTGTTCAATCAAGATGAAATCACTTTCAAAGAGTGTTTTATAGGGAATTAAGCTGAATTCGGTCAAACATTTCTCCAAAAAAATGCATTCAAAAGTGTACCGAAAAAATCGCATGTTTTTTTTCTTCAAGATACAATATCCGTGACAACGATTTCTTATTGAAAATTGAATTTTAACAGTTTTTTGAATGAATATCGTTACATTGCTTGAATTAAAGCAAAAAGTATAAAAATAATGGTTTCAGTGAACATATTTGAAAATAGTGAAGAAATACTCAAAGTATGCTTCTTTGGCCGTGAAACGTCGATTTTGAAAATGTTATTAAAAATCAAGGTAAATTTCCACAATACCTGACGAACATTTAATTTTTGGGCTTCAGTGGCGCAATGGTCAGCGCGTTCAGCTGTTAACCGAAAGGTTGGTGGTTCGAGCCCAAACGAGAGAGGTTTTGTGGGGTCTCAGATGTAGCTTGAAAAGTCGTAACTTTTCATCAATACCTGACAACCATTTAATTTCTGAGCTTCCGTGGCTCAATGGTTAGCGCGTTCGGCTGTTAACCTATAGGTTGGAGGTTCTAGCCCATCCGGGAGCGGTGTTGTGATGTCTCAGATGTAACGTAAAATGTCAGAGTTTTTCCACAATACCTGACGAACATTTAATTTTTGGGCTTCCGTGGCGCAATGGTTAGCGCGTTCAGCTGTTAATCGAAAGGTTGGTGGTTCGAGCCCACCCGGAAGAGGTGTTGTGGGGTCTCAGATGTAGCGTAAAAAGTCAAAACTTTTCCACAATACGTGAATCGCGACTAAACTGGGATACTTGACGAATGAAGAAGTTAAACTGTGCTATGGTAACAATAACTAAGCTTTATTAAAAACTGGAACACCCGTTACATTGTTATTTCAGAAACCACTCAAAACACAACTGATTGATTAATATTATTGCTTCCCCTTATATACTAGTGAATTCATAGTCATTAAAACATCTTTAGATAAAAAATATAATCACATCGAGAACTATTAGATCAAAAAACAAGATTGTCCAAACATTCCGGTGTCCTTAAAATATTAAGATTTTAACATTGTAAATTGCGTCAATTAATCCAATGGTAACAAGCAAAGTTTGGTAACAGGCCGTTTAAGTATACGGTCCGCAGTTTTTACAGATGCTACTCGTACGCAGCCGTCAGCTCCTGGGTGGACATCCTGCACTCGTCCCATTTTCCATTTTGTTGGTGGCAAATCCTCTTCTTTCAGGATCACGAGGTCCCCAACTTCAAGATTTCGTTTCTGAGAGACCCATTTCGGACGCTGTTGGAGACGTGTTAAGTACTCATTTCGCCATCTTCGCCAGAAATGCTGCAGTAATTGTTGGCCTCGCTGCCATCGGGATAATCGATTGGTGTTTAGGTTGGTGAGATCTGCTTCAGGGACTGCGGTCAGTGCATCGCCAATTAGAAAATGTCCAGGTGTGAGGGTAGCCAAACTTTCGGGATCCGTTGTTAGAGCGGACAGAGGCCTAGAATTTAGACAAGCCTCTATTTGACATAATAACGTGGACATCTCTTCGTATGATAGCGTCGCCAGTGCTACTACTCGTTTAAGATGGTGTTTCATTGACTTTACTCCTGCTTCCCATAGTCCTCCAAAGTGTGGTGCCGAAGGCGGGTTGAAATGCCACTGAATTCCCTCATCCGTGGTCCATCTCGTGATTGAAGCATTGTTGGCTGACGAGGACATGAATTTGAGAAATTCTCGCAACTCTCTGCTGGCACCGACAAAATTAGAGCCACAGTCACTATATATATCGGAGCTCTTCCCTCGTCTTGCAACAAAACGTTTCAGTGCGGCCAAAAACGCATCGGTGGTCATATCACTAACGACTTCCAAATGAATAGCTCTAGTGGTGAAACATACGAATAATGCTACATACGCCTTGAAAGTCCGTTGGCCACGACCCTTTATGGCTTTGAGGAAAAATGGTCCAGCATAGTCTACCCCACATTTCAAAAACGCTCTGGCTGGATTCACTCGTGCGGCGGGTAAGTCTCCCATTTGTTGTTGAAGCATTGTCGCTTTCTGTCTTGTACATGGGATGCATCGTCTGATATGGAACCTCACTGCGTCGCGTATTCCAACAATCCAAAAACGTCGTTGAAGGACCGTGATTAATAGTTGACTTCCAGCATGGAGATGTTTCAGGTGTTCATAATTAATTAGTAAGTCGACCAGTTTGCTGTGTCTTGGCAAAATGATGGGATGGATTTGATCCGTGTTAAGATTAGATTTCCGGATGCGACCTCCTACCCTCAATAGCCCTTCAGCGTCTACGAAGGGGTTTAATGAAAGTAGTTTGCTCCTTGTTGATAGTTGACTCTTGTTATTAAGACAACAAATCTCTTCATTAAAGGCTTGCTGCTGGACGGCTTTTATCCAGTGTTTCAATGCCGCGTCGATCTCTATTACGGACAATGGTCCGCTAGTTTTGTTCGATTTGCCGCGGGCATTCTTGGTAAACCGTTGGATGTAGGCAGTGACACGGAGTAGCTTCGTAAACGATGAATATATATCCAGTAAGGTAAGATCTATCCTCCCATGCATTGAAGTTTGAGGGATCGGACGAGCTTCCAGGAGGCAGTCTTCGGTCTCCGTAAGGATGGTTCGCTCCTTGGAATGTGACCAGTTGATGAGCCATCGTGGTCCTTCCCACCATAATGGATGCGTCAATAACTCGGCTGCTGAGACCCCACGTGATGCGCAATCAGCTGGATTATCTTCTCCCTTAACGTGATGCCATTGTGCTTCAGGAATTGTATCTTGAATTTCCGAAATTCTATTTGCAATGAACGTCTTCCATCTTTGCGGTTGCGACGCCAGCCAGCCTAAGACCGTCATAGAGTCCGTCCAACAATGTACTTCCAAGGCAGTGATCTTCAAGGCCTCCCGGACTAACTTGACCAACCGGGCGAGGAGAACAGCACCGCACAGTTCGAGTTTTGGCAAAGAGACTTGTTTAAGCGGTGCCACCTTGGTCTTAGCAGCTATTAGGCGTATTTGAACGTTACCAGTTGGAGCTGTTGTTTTCAAGTATATGGCAGCAGCGTAGGCTTTTTCGGACGCATCAGAAAATCCTTGGAGACTGATTTGGTGGGCGTGGCGCTGAGACATGTGTCGTGGAATGGTTATGGATTCAACTAACGGTAGGTTAGCTTGGAATGTTCTCCATCTGTGTGCCAGTGTCGCGGGCAATTCATCATCCCAGTCTATCTTGACCTTCCACAAATCTTGAAGCAAGAGTTTGGCTTGTATAATGACTGGCGACAGTAATCCGAGTGGATCGAAAACCTTCGCAGTTTCCGAGAGAATCCTTCGTTTTGTTATCAAGTCAGTCCCGGTTGGTCTGCTGACCAAAAACGAGAAGTAGTCAGCGGCCGGTGTCCATAAGAGTCCAAGGGTTTTAATAGATTCGTCATTGTCGAAACTTAGAGGGGTTTGAATTTCTCGCATGTCCGCAGGTAGGGAACTCAGTAGAGCTGGATCGTTGGACACCCATTTTCTCAGCTGGAATCCTCCTTCACTGGTGGCTTGCAGAAGTTCGACTTGCAATTGTCTAGCCTTCTTAGTGGAATCTGTCCCAGTCATTAGGTCATCCATATAGAAATCATTTCGCAAGGCCTGAGCAGCCTTCGGATATTTGTGGGCGACATCCGCGGCTAATTGTTTAAGGACCCTGGTGGCTTGGAATGGCGCCGAGGCTGTTCCATAGGTGACCGTGAGTAGCTGGTAATCGAGTATTGGTTCTGATGGATTGCTTCGCCACACAATTCGCTGAAGATTGATGTCTTCTTGGTTTACCATGATCTGTCTGTACATCTTGGCGATGTCGGCAGTCATGGCTACTGCATGCAATCTGAAGCGAAGTAATAGCGCTATCAGGTCATCTTGTATCTTGGGCCCGACCAGTAGACAATCGTTAAGTGACATTCCAGTAGTTGACTTGGCTGACGCGTCGAAGACGACCCTGAGCTTAGTAGTACTACTGCTCTCCTTGATTACGGGATGATGTGGAAGGTAGAATGAATTGGCCTTGAGATCTTCATCTTGCGGTACAGGTACCATGTGTCCTAGGTTGCGGTACTCATCCATGAATAACCGATACTGCTCGAACAGGCTAGGATTGGCATGTAATCGCTTCTCCATATGAAGGAATCTTCTAATCGCCATCTTCCTTGAGTCTCCTAGTTTACTTTCTTGTTTAAGTGGTAAGCGTACGACGTATCTCCCCGACCCGTCTCGTTTAAAGGTGTTGCGAAAGTGATCTTCACATTCTTGTTCAATCCTGGTTAGTGCTCTTTTCGGAGAGATTTCTTCTAGCTCCCAGAACCTTGCCAGCTGTTCTTCTATGGTGACGAAATGAGCTCTAACATCGGGCAGAGGCTTCATCAAGGTTGGTAAGTCAGCTGGCCCACAGATCGCCCAACCGAAAACAGTTTTGAAAGCTCCTGCTGTGCCTGGTCGTCCCGTACAAACACCATCTCGTATTAGGTATAGGTAGATGTCTGCTCCCAACAATACGTCAATTGAGCTAGGCTGGTCAAAGGTTGGGTCCGCCAGTGTCAATCCCTTGATATGATCCCAGGTTTCAGTGTTGATAGGAAACCTTGGAATGTCTTCGGTAATGCTTCGCAGAATTAAGGCGTTAACCTCGAGAGGACAGCCATCTCTTGAATTTATGTTTAGCTGAACACTGCCACGAGAAGTGCCGACGTCTATCTCACCAAGTCCTCCCACAGTAACTGTGAAACGTTTTCTTTTCAGTTGTAGACTCTTGTAACATCTTTCGGTGATGAAGCTGGCTTGGGAACCGGAGTCTAAGAGTGCTCGTACGGACTGAAGTTCTCCCGTTGATAACTCAACCTGAATCATGGCGGTGGCTAGTATGACTTGAGATGATGGTCTATCTCCTCTGGATAGTAGACAGTTGGGTCCAGTTGCATTTGATGGTGTAGATTCTTCTTCTCTTATGTCTTGATGTAATAAAGTATTGTGTTTGGACGGACATTTTCGGCAATTCCCAGACTTGCACGTAGAGGTGCGGTGGTCGGACCGCAAACAGTTATAACATAGCGAGTGTTTTTTTACCATTTTCCATCGGTCTTCTACCTTGGCTTTCAGGAGGGTCTCACACCGGTATATGTTGTGGGCTTCATTACAGATGTTGCACCGATCTCTAACAGCACCGTGATGAGTGAGTGTGTTCTTGCGAGGATATGTGATAGGCTTGGCTCTCTGTGAATGATTCATTGGCTGCGCGGCTGTAAGCGCTCGAGCTCGTTGCTCCAGGAATGACGTTTGTTCTTGGAATGTTGGTCTGTTGGACCCCGCTAAGGATAATTCCCATTGCCGACGGGAATCAGGATCTAGTTTCTCCTTGACGATATGCACCAGGATAGAGTCCCAATATTCGACTGGTTCCTTTAGGACCTTTAATGATCGTATGCATTCGGTAGTAGTGTCTATCAGGCATCGGATGGCAGAGGCAGATTCTTCCTTGCTCGCTGGTTGGTTAAACAATCTCTTGAGGTGTGCGTCTATTATTTCCCTGGTGTTGTTATAGCGGTTTATGAGAATGTTCCAAGCTTCAGCATAATTGTCGTCAGTTATCAGGAAGGATTTGATGAGTAAAGCGGCTTCTCCTCTCAGTGATGACTTCAAATACTGTAGTTTTTGCGCCCCAGACAAGGTCGAATTGTGAACCATGGCAGTAAATAGATCATAGAAGGTGAACCATTCGACGTAGCTTCCGCTGAAGATTGGCAGTTCCATTTTAGGAAGTTTAATGTCTGCAGTCGTTTGAGGTGTGTTCAATTGTTGTGAGCTTGCTTGGCGTTGGCACAGAAGATCGTTAAAAAATATGCTGAGAGTTTCAGCTCGTCCAATTAGTTGATTAAAGGTGGCTTCATAGGCGTCAAAGTTAGCTTCTGTACTCGCCTGGATGATGGCTTCTTGTAAGTTTTCCAGTTCTACCACGATTTTGTCTGCTTTCTCCTGGTAGGTCTTCACGGCGATGTCTACCAGTGGCTGCGTAGCGTGTCCAGTGACTATGTTCTCGAGCCTTGTTATTTGTCCTTTGATGGCACGTCGTTTATTCAGTAAGGTGTCCATGATGTGGTGCTTCCCTTTCTGGCTCCTTCCAAGTTCCAATTACTTCAACGCGAAATTTGTTGAATCCCTTCAATTGAGTTGTAAGTTCAACTGAAATGTTGAGATCCGGCTCGACGGACCAAAATGAATCGCGACTAAACTGGGATACTTGACGAATGAAGAAGTTAAACTGTGCTATGGTAACAATAACTAAGCTTTATTAAAAACTGGAACACCCGTTACATTGTTATTTCAGAAACCACTCAAAACACAACTGATTGATTAATATTATTGCTTCCCCTTATATACTAGTGAATTCATAGTCATTAAAACATCTTTAGATAAAAAATATAATCACATCGAGAACTATTAGATCAAAAAACAAGATTGTCCAAACAATACGTGACAACCATTTAATTTCTGAGCTTCCGTGGCTCAATGGTTAGCGCGTTCGGCTGTCAATCGAAAGGTTGGTGGTTCGATCCCATCCGGGAGCGGTGTTGTGAGGTCTCGGATGTGAAGTAAAAAGTCATAGTTGTACCTCAATACCTGACGAAAATTTAATTTTTGGGCTTCAGTGGCGCAATGGTCAGCGCGTTCAGCTGTTAACCGAAAGGTTGGTGGTTCGAGCCCTCCCGGGAGCGGTGTTGTGACGTCTCAGATGTAACGTAAAATGTGAGAGTTTTTCCACAATACCTGACGAGCATTTTATTTTTGAGCTTCCGTGGCGCAATGGTTAGCGCGTTCAGCTGTTAATCGAAAGGTTGGTGGTTCGAGCCCACCCGGGAGAGGTGTTGTGAGGTCTCAGATGTAGCGTGAAAAGTCAAACTTTTTCCATAATACGTGATAACCATTTATTTTCTGATCTTTCGTGGCTCAATGGTTAGCGCGTTCGGCTGTTAACCAATAGCTTGGTGGTTCGAGCCCACCCGGGAGCGGTGTTTTTGGATCTCAAATATAACGTAAATAGCCAAAGTTTTTCTACAATACCTGACGACCATTTAATTTTTGGGCTTCCGTGGCGCAATGGTTAGTGCGTTCAGCTGTTAACCGAAAGGTTGGTGGTTCGAGCCCAAACGAGAGAGGATTTGTGGGGTCTCAGATGTAGCGTGAAAAGTCGTAACTTTTCAACAATACCTGACAACCATTTAATTTTTGGGCGTCCGTGGCGCAATGGCTAGCGCGTTCGGCTGTTAACCGAAAGGTTGGTGGTTCGAGCCCATCCGGGAGCGGTGTTGTGACGTCTCAGATGTTACGTAAAATGTCAGAGTTTTTCCACAATACCTGACGAACATTTAATTTTTGGGCTTCCGTGGCGCAGTAATTAGCGCGTCCAGCTCTTAATCGAAAGGTTGGTGGTTTGAGCCCACCCGGAAGAGGTGTTGTGGGGTCTCAGATGTAGCGTTAAAAGTCAAAACTTTTCCACAATACGTGACAACCATTTAATTTCTGATCTTCCGTGGCTCAATGGTTAGCGCGTTCGGCTGTTAACCAATAGGTTGGTGGTTCGAGCCCACCCGGGAGCGGTGTTTTTGGATCTCAAATGTAACGTAAATAGCCAAAGTTTTTCCGCAATACCTGACGACCATTTAATTTTTGGGCGTCCGTGGCGAATGGTTAGCGCGTTCGGCTGTTAACCGAAAGGTTGGTGGTTCGAGCCCATCCGGGAGCGGTGTTGTGAGGTCTCAGATGAGAAGTAAAAAGTCAAGGTTTTACCTCAATACCTGACGAAAATTTAATTTTTGGGCTTCAGTGGCGCAATGGTCAGCGCGTTGAGCTGTTAACCGAAAGGTTGGTGGTTCGAGCCCTCCCGGGAGCGGTGTTGTGACGTCTCAGATGTAACGTAAAATGTCAGAGTTTTTCCACAATACCTGACGAGCATTTAATTTTTGGGCTTCCGTGGCGCAATGGCTAGCGCGTTCGGCTGTTAACCGAAAGGTTGGTGGTTCGAGCCCATCCGGGAGCGGTGTTGTGACGTCTCAGATGTTACGTAAAATGTCAGAGTTTTTCCACAATACCTGACGAACATTTAATTTTTGGCCTTCCGTGGCGCAATAATTAGCGCGTCGAGAACTTAATCGAAAGGTTGGTGGTTCGAGCCCACCGGAAGAGGTGTTGTGGGGTCTCAGATGCAACGTAAAATGTCAGAGTTTTTCCACAGTACCTGACGAACATTTAATTTTTGGGCTTCCGTGGCGCAATGGTTAGCGCGTTCAGCTGTTAATCGAAAGGTTGGTGGTTCGAGCCCACCCGGAAGAGGTGATGTGGGGTCTCAGATGTAGCGTAAAAAGTCAAAACTTTTCCACAATACGTGACAACCATTTAATTTCTGAGCTTCCGTGGCTCAATGGTTAGCGCGTTCGGCTGTTAATCGAAAGGTTGGTGGTTCGAGCCCATCCGGGAGCGGTGTTGTGAGGTCTCGGATGTGAAGTAAAAAGTCAAAGTTTTACCTCAATACCTGACGAGCATTTATTTTTTGGGCTTCCGTGGCGCAATGGTTAGCGCGTTCAGCTGTTAATCGAAAGGTTGGTGGTTCGAGCCCACCCGGGAGAGGTGTTGTGGGGTCTCAGATGTAGCGTTAAAAGTCAAAACTTTTCCACAATACGTGACAACCATTTAATTTCTGATCTTCCGTGGCTCAATGGTTAGCGCGTTCGGCTGTTAACCAATAGGTTGGTGGTTCGAGCCCACCCGGGAGCGGTGTTTTTGGATCTCAAATGTAACGTAAATAGCCAAAGTTTTTCCACAATACCTGACGACCATTTAATTTTTGGGCGTCCTTGGCGAATGGTTAGCGCGTTCGGCTGTTAACCGAAAGGTTGGTGGTTCGAGCCCATCCGGGAGCGGTGTTGTGAGGTCTCAGATGAGAAGTAAAAAGTCAAGGTTTTACCTCAATACCTGACGAAAATTTAATTTTTGGGCTTCAGTGGCGCAATGGTCAGCGCGTTCAGCTGTTAACCGAAAGGTTGGTGGTTCGAGCCCTCCCGGGAGCGGTGTTGTGACGTCTCAGATGTAACGTAAAATGTCAGAGTTTTTCCCCAACACCTGACGAACATTTAACTTTTGGGCTTCCGTGGCGCAATGGTTAGCGCGTTCAGCTGTTAATCGAAGGGTTGGTGGTTCGAGCCCGCCCGGAAGAGGTGTTGTGGGGTCTCAGATGTAACGTAAAAAGTCAAAACTTTTCCACAATACGTGACAACCATTTAATTTCTGAGCTTCCGTGGCTCAATGGTTAGCGCGTTCGGCTGTCAATCGAAAGGTTGGTGGTTCGAGCCCATCCGGGAGCGGTGTTGTGAGGTCTCGGATGTGAAGTAAAAAGTCAAAGTTTTACCTCAATACCTGACGAAAATTTAATTTTTGGGCTTCAATGGCGCAATGGTCAGCGCGTTCAGCTGTTAACCGAAAGGTTGGTGGTTCGAGCCCTCCCGGGAGCGGTGTTGTGACGTCTCAGATGTAACGTAAAATGTCAGAGTTTTTCCACAATACCTGACGAGCATTTAATTTTTGGGCTTCCGTGGCTCAATGGCTAGCGCGTTCGGCTGTTAACCGAAAGGTTGGTGGTTCGAGCCCATCCGGGAGCGGTGTTGTGACGTCTCAGATGTTACGTAAAATGTCAGAGTTTTTCCACAATACCTGACGAACATTTCATTTTTGGCCTTCCGTGGCGCAATAATTAGCGCGTCGAGCACTTAATCGAAAGGTTGGTGGTTCGAGCCCACCGGAAGAGGTGTTGTGGGGTCTCAGATGTAACGTAAAATGTCAGAGTTTTTCCACAATACCTGACGAACATTTAATTTTTGGGCTTCCGTGGCGCAATGGTTAGCGCGTTCAGCTGTTAATCGAAAGGTTGGTGGTTCGAGCCCACCCGGAAGAGGTGATGTGGGGTCTCAGATGTAGCGTAAAAAGTCAAAACTTTTCCACAATACGTGACAACCATTTAATTTCTGAGCTTCCGTGGCTCAATGGTTAGCGCGTTCGGCTGTTAATCGAAAGGTTGGTGGTTCGAGCCCATCCGGGAGCGGTGTTGTGAGGTCTCGGATGTGAAGTAAAAATTCAAAGTTTTACCTCAATACCTGACGAGCATTTATTTTTTGGGCTTCCGTGGCGCAATGGTTAGCGCGTTCAGCTGTTAATCGAAAGGTTGGTGGTTCGAGCCCACCCGGGAGAGGTGTTGTGAGGTCTCAGATGTAGCGTGAAAAGTCAAACTTTTTCCATAATACGTGTTAACCATTTATTTTCTGATCTTTCGTGGCTCAATGGTTAGCGCGTTCGGCTGTTAACCATTAGCTTGGTGGTTCGAGCCCACCCGGGAGCGGTGTTTTTGGATATCAAATGTAACGTAAATAGCCAAAGTTTTTCCACAATACCTGACGACCATTTAATTTTTGGGCTTCCGTGGCGCAATGGTTAGCGCGTTCAGCTGTTAACCGAAAGGTTGGTGGTTCGAGCCCTAAAGAGAGGTTTTGTGGGGTCTCAGATGTAGCGTGAAAAGTCGTAACTTTTCAACAAAACCTGACAACCATTTAATTTCTGAGGTTCCGTGGCTCAATGGTTAGCGCGTTCGGCTGTCAATCGAAAGGTTGGTGGTTCGAGCCCATCCGGGAGCGGTGTTGTGAGGTCTCGGATGTGAAGTAAAAAGTCAAAGTTTTCCCTCAATACCTGACGAAAATTTAATTTTTGGGCTTCAGTGGCGCAATGGTCAGCGCGTTCAGCTGTTAACCGAAAGGTTGGTGGTTCGAGCCCACCCGGGAGCGGTGTTGTGACGTCTCAGATGTAACGTAAAATGTCAGAGTTTTTCCACAATACCTGACGACCATTTAATTTTTGGGCTTCCGTGGCGCAATGGCTAGCGCGTTCAGCTGTTACCCGAAAGGTTGGTGGTTCGAGCCCAAAAGAGAGGTTTTGTGGGGTCTCAGATGTAGCGTGAAAAGTCGTAACTTTTCCATAATACGTGTTAACCATTTATTTTCTGATCTTTCGTGGCTCAATGGTTAGCGCGTTCGGCTGTTAACCATTAGCTTGGTGGTTCGAGCCCACCCGGGAGCGGTGTTTTTGGATATCAAATGTAACGTAAATAGCCAAAGTTTTTCCACAATACCTGACGACCATTTAATTTCTGAGCTTCCGTGGCGCAATAATTAGCGCGTCGAGCACTTAATCGAAAGGTTGGTGGTTCGAGCCCACCGGAAGAGGTGTTGTGGGGTCTCAGATGTAACGTAAAATGTCAGAGTTTTTCCACAATACCTGACGAACATTTAACTTTTGGACTTCCGTGGCGCAATGGTTAGCGCGTTCAGCTGTTAATCGAAAGGTTGGTGGTTCGAGCCCACCGGAAGAGGTGTTGTGGGGTCTCAGATGTAACGTAAAATGTCAGAGTTTTTCCACAATACGTGACAACCATTTAACTTTTGGGCTTCCATGGCGCAATGGTTAGCGCGTTCGGCTGTTAACCGAAAGGATGGTGGTTCGAGCCCACCTGGGAGAGGTGTTGTAGGGTCTCAGATGTAACGTAAAAAGTCATAACTTATTGTTGTGTGTTTGTACGACTACACAGGAGTTGATACTTTAAAACTATGGTTTTATTTACAATGATTTATACATGATCGAGGTCCGAGATAGACTGAATTTTTAACACAGAGAGGGGGCCTTTTTATACACGAGAGATTAGATAAATAATAGACATTAAGCTAATATGGGGCTGTTCATAAACTGGCCTACTAATAATACAAAGCATAATGTCACATCCCCTATTTTTATACAAATAAGAATGCGTTTTATAATTTTAACTTAGTCGATGGCTTTGAGATTCTTCCGGATCGTGTTACTGTCCCTTTGTCGTCTTTTGGCAATTTGCTTCTTGTCTTTCTCTTATTCGTACTTTCCGGTGACCTCGTGGTATTGGACTCAGATGGATCAGCTCGCAAGTTCTCTCTGTCGGTATCTTGAATGTTTTCAGCATTGCATGGATGATTGTCATGGGCTGGCTCAGAGACAGGTTCCTCTCGATCAATGATGTTTGGTGGATCTATGACGTCCTCTGGGCCAATACTTGATTCCGGAGTGAAAGACTTGATTCCGTGATTTTGATGACTGTCCGGTAGGGGAACTAGATGGAACCGGTTTCTTCGAATCCTTCCTTTAGACGTCTCGATTATATATGATCGGGGCTCCTCTGCTTTCTCGACAACGGTTCCTTCTTTGCGTAAATCGGTTATCCATACCCTTTTCCCAAGATCTAATTTGTGTAGCTCTCTGACTCTATGGCGTTGGTCGTAATTTCGTTTGAGTTTTTTTCTGCGTTAGTGATGTTTCTTTGATACGTTCTGCTGATAAGATTGTCGGGACAAGCATGTTTGACGGTAATGGGAGCGTTGTTCGGAGATGGCGACTCATAAGCATTTGTGCTGGACTGAAACCATTGGACGTCGGTGTAGATCGGTACGCCAAGAGTGCCAAAGGGATGTTGTCAGATTTCTTTAAAATGGATTTCGCTGTCTTTACTGCTGCTTCTGCGAACCCATTACTTTGAGGATATCTTGGGCTGCTCGTGATAGATCGAAATCCATATTTCTTGGAGAATGCGATGAATTCCAAGGTTCTTGTCGCTGATAAATTAGTGCCATTATCGCTGCGGACCACCTCTGGAATTCCGTGTCGTGCAAATATATCTTCGATGATCTCGATGACAGTTTTTGTAGTTTGATCTTTCATTCGAGCCAATTCCAGATATTTTGAGTAGTAGTCCATCATGACCAGGTACCATTTTCCCCCATGATGTAGCATATCTATGGCAACTGCTTGCCATGGTCGTTCGGGTAAGCTTGTTGGCTTTAAGGGCCCATGAAAGTTGACTGATTCTTTGAGTCATCGTTCGCATCTTTTCACCTTATCTTCGATTTCCCGTGAAATTCCAGGCCACCAGACGGATTGTTTGGCTCTTTCTCGACATTTGACGATTCCCATGTGACCTTGATGAATTCGATCCATTATTTCTGGACGCATGGAACTTGGAATGAGCAGTCTGCTGCCTTTCATGATGATTCCGTCTTGGATGGTGATTTCATGCCTGTAGCTGAAGTAGTCATTACAACTACTGTGTACGCGTTTTTTCTCCGGCCATCCATGTTCGAGGTAACGTTGTAATGTTCTGCATGTAGCATCTTCCTGTTGTTTATGAAGAATTTCCGCAAGCTTTGGATCTGTAGTGGGTAGGTTCATCATTACTAACTGTACGTGAGCAGAAATTTCTTGTTGTAGCTCGTTGTCGTCAACGTCTATCAACGGAGCTCTAGACAATGTATCAGCGGCAACTAAGGATTTTCCAGGCACGTAGGAGACCTTGTACGAGTATCGCATCATGCGTAGACGTAGCCTTTGCAGTCTCGGAGATAAATCGTCCAGTTGTTTCGAATGCAATATGGAAACAAGGGGCTGATGATCAGTTTCTAGCTTTATTGTTATACCCGTTATGAAATCCTCAAATCGCTGGCATGCCCACGTTAGTGCATACGCCTCCTTCTCGATCTGCGCATAGCGTTGTTCTGTCGAGGATAACGTCTTCGAGGCATAGGCAATGACTTTGTAAGTTCCATTGGCTTGTTCTTGTCGAAGTATTGCTCCAATCCCATAGCTTGACGCATCGGCGGATACTACTGTTGGCTTCCTCAGATCGAAGATACCCAAAACAGGCTTGCTTGTGAGCGTCGTCTTGAGGTATTTGAAGGCCATTTCTTGACTTGGGCCCCAAATCCAGCTGTTCTTGGTGCTCAATAGACTACTTAGTGGTTTAAGCTGCTCGGCCATTCGGGGAATGAACTTTCCAAGATAATTTACCATTCCTAATAGACGACGTAGCTCTGCGACATCAGATGGTGATTTCATCTCGACTATGGCTCGAACCTTCTCCTCGTCTGGACTGATCCCGGCACTGTCTATTACGTGCCCCAAAAACTTGATCCTTTTGACTCCAAAGAGGCATTTCCTTTCATTGAGCGTGACTCCTTGGTCTTTCAATCTTTCGAGAACTTCCTTTAGGTTTTCATCATGTTCGGCCATGTCCTTGCCCCATACTAGAATGTCGTCCTGATGACAAACTCTGTTCTTGACGCCTTCAATATACGAAGACATTTGGCTTTGGTAGTGCTCGGATGCAGATGTTAAACCAAAGGGCAGGCAATTGCAGCAATATCTTCCAAATGGCGTCATGAAAGTCGTTAGTAATATGGAGTCCGGATGTAGCGGTATCTGCCAATAACCGGAATTACAATCAAGTTTTGAGAAGATCTCGGCTCCAGCCAGTCGTCCAAGCGTATGGTCTACAGCCGGTATCTGGTACCGTTCACGTTGTACGTAGTTATTCAGTTGCGTATAATCCACGCATATCCTTAATTCGCCAGAATCCTTTCTCACGACCACCATGGGAGCGCACCAGTCTGTGGGGTCCTCGACTCTCCGGATTACTCCCAAGTCCACCATTCGTTTCAATTCAGCTTCGACTTGTGACATCAAAGGAATCGCAACTCGACGTGGAGTCGTCACTGCATACGGTACTGCGTTCGGTTTCAGCTTCAGTTTGTAGCTTCGTTTGACTCGTCCTAAGCCGGTAAATAGTTGAGGATAATGGTCCTTTGGTCTTATACTCGTCTCCGTGAGTTGCAGCTCATCGATTCTTTGAAATATTTTCAGGTCTTCACTTGCTCTGAGGCTCAGAAGTGGAACTTGCAATTGGTCGATGACATAGACCTTGTCATGGATGGTGGTATCTCTACTTGACAGGTAGGCTTCAATGAAACCTTTGCAGTTAATCAAGGTCTTCCCTGGTCCAAACAGACGTCGGTCAGATTTATTCAGTGCTAAGTCTTGAAATTTCGCCTTGTATAGCTAGTCTGGTAATACGCAAACGTCCGCGCCGGTATCTATCTTGAATTGAACTTGTTTTGCATTATTCCTAATGTTTACCATCCAAAGATCTTGTATCTCGTCGCTGCTGACTTTTCCCAAGAACGTATCCATTGGCGTTGAGTCATCTTCATCCACAGAGATCATTTGCGATGTGACCTCACGATTGTAGTTGATGGTTGACCTTTGACACACACACTCGTAGCGGCCAATCTTCTTACACTTCCTGCAAACTGCTCTATATGCTGGGCATCGCTCTCGATTGTGTTTCTCGAATATTCCGCATTTCTTGCAGGTATCTGAAGTAACCTTTTGATCGCGTTGAATTGGTCTTGAAGGATGAGTTGCTCTTGGTTGCCTGTTCTCCTTCGTCTGAGAGGTGTTTCGAGAGCCAAGCTTTTCGACAACAGCCGGAGTTCCGTTTTTATAACTTCCTGCGTTTAATTCCTGTTGTTGTCGGCGAACTTCTTCGGCATGGCGGGCGGTTGAGATCGCTTTCTCCAGTGTAAGGTTTCCGTCTAATTGCATTTTGTCCGACAGGGCTTTGTCTCGCACCCCGACTACTATTCGGTCTCTCAGCAATTCGTCTTGGAGAGTTCCGTAGGCACATTTCTAAATCTGGGCTCGACACGCGGTGATAAACTCTTCTACCGGTTCGCCATCTTGCTGAACTCGTGAGTTGAAGGTTGCTCGCTCGTAGATAACGTTCCTCCGGAGAATGAAATGTCCTTCGAATTTATTCATAACGACATTGAAGTCAGACTTCTCTGCATCGGTGGCAAACGTAAATGACAAGAATACGTCATCAGCTTTGTCGCCCATCATGTATATTAACGCGTTGACTTGTTCCTCTCCTGTCTTGGAACTAAGACCGGACGCGGATCTGAATCTCTCGAACCTCCTCCTCCATCGGGGCCACTCATTGGAATTCGAAAAGTTGAATTGGCAAGGCGGTTGCACTTGATAGGCTGCGGCGTTCTGCATTTTCCGTGTCGAGGTAGACCGCAAATCTAGTCGATTACTGATTAACGAATTAAAGCTAACCGTGATATCGCGCGACTAAATACCACATTAACGAACTTCTGACACCATGTTGTGTGTTTGTACGACTACACAGGAGTTGATACTTTAAAACTATGGTTTTATTTACAATGATTTATACATGATCGAGGTCCGAGATAGACTGAATTTTTAACACAGAGAGGGGGCCTTTTTATACAAGAGAGATTAGATAAATAATAGACATTAGGCTAATATGGGGCTGTTCATAAACTGGCCTACTAATAATACAAAGCATAATGTCACACTTATCCACAAAACCTAACAACCATTTAATTTCTGAGCTTCTGTGGCTCAATGGTTAGCGCGTTCGGCTGTTAACCAATTGGTTGGTGGTTCGAGCCTATCCGGGAGAAGTGTTGTGACGTCTCAGATGTAACGTAAAATGTCAGAGTTTTTCCACAATACCTGACGAACATTTAATTTTTGGGCTTGCGTGGCGCAATGGTTAGCGCGTTCAGCTGTTAATCGAAAGGTTGGTGGTTCGAGCCCACCCGGGAGAGGTGTTGTTGGGTCTCATATGTAGCGTAAAAAGTCAAAACTTTTCCACAATACGTGACAACCATTTATTTTCTGAGCTTTCGTGGCTCAATGGTTAGCGCGTTCGGCTGTTAACCAATAGGTTGGTGGTTCAAGCCCACCCGGGAGCGGTGTTTTTGGATCTCAAATGTAACGTAAATAGCCAAAGTTTTTCCACAATACCTGACGACCATTTAATTTTTGGGCGTCCGTGGCGAATGGTTAGCGCATTCGGCTGTTAACCGAAAGGTTGGTGGTTCGAGCCCATCCGGGAGCGGTGTTGTGAGGCCTCAGATGTGAAGTAAAAAGTCAAAGTTTTACCTCAATACCAACGAAAATTTAATTTTTGGGCTTCAGTGGCGCAATGGTTAGCGCGTTCGGCTATTAACCAATAGGTTGGTGGTTCGAGCCCATCCGGGAGAAGTGTTGTGACGTCTCAGATGTAACGTAAAATGTCAGAGTTTTTCCACAATACCTGACGAACATTTAATTTTTGGGCTTCAGTGGCGCAATGGTCAGCGCGTTCAGCTGTTAATCGAAAGGTTGGTGGTTCGAGCCCACCCGGGAGAGGTGTTGTTGGGTCTCATATGTAGCGTAAAAAGTCAAAACTTTTCCACAATACGTGACAACCATTTATTTTCTGAGCTTTCGTGGCTCAATGGTTAGCGCGTTCGGCTGTTAACCAATAGGTTGGTGGTTCAAGCCCACCCGGGAGCGGTGTTTTTGGATCTCAAATGTAACGTAAATAGCCAAAGTTTTTCCACAATACCTGACGACCATTTAATTTTTGGGCGTCCGTGGCGAATGGTTAGCGCATTCGGCTGTTAACCGAAAGGTTGGTGGTTCGAGCCCATCCGGGAGCGGTGCTGTGAGGCCTCAGATGTGAAGTAAAAAGTCAAAGTTTTACCTCAATACCAACGAAAATTTAATTTTTGGGCTTCAGTGGCGCAATGGTTAGCGCGTTCGGCTATTAACCAATAGGTTGGTGGTTCGAGCCCATCCGGGAGAAGTGTTGTGACGTCTCAGATGTAACGTAAAATGTCAGAGTTTTTCCACAATACCTGACGAACATTTAAATTTTGGGCTTCAGTGGCGCAATGGTCAGCGCGTTCAGCTGTTAACCGAAAGGTTGGTGGTTCGAGCCCAAACGAGAGAGGTTTTGTGGGGTCTCAGATGTAGCGTGAAAAGTCGAAACTTTTCAACAATACCTGACAACCATTTAATTTCTGAGCTTCCGTGGCTCAATGGTTAGCGCGTTCGGCTGTTAACCAATAGGTTGGTGGTTCTAGCCCATCCGGGAGCGGTGTTGTGATGTCTCAGATGTAACGTAAAATGTTAGAGTTTTTCCACAATACCTGACGAACATTTATTTTTTGGGCTTCCGTGGCGCAATGGTTAGCGCGTTCAGCTGTTAATCGAAAGGTTGGTGGTTCGAGCCCACCCGGAAGAGGTGATGTGGGGTCTCAGATGTAGCGTAAAAAGTCAAAACTTTTCCACAATACGTGACAACCATTTAATTTCTGAGCTTCCGTGGCTCAATGGTTAGCGCGTTCGGCTGTTATTCGAAAGGTTGGTGGTTCGAGCCCATCCGGGAGCGGTGTTGTAAGGTCTCGGATATGAAGTAAAAAGTCAAAGTTTTACCTCAATACCTGACGAGCATTTATTTTTTGGGCTTCCGTGGCGCAATGGTTAGCGCGTTCAGCTGTTAATCGAAAGGTTGGTGGTTCGAGCCCACCCGGGAGAGGTGTTGTGAGGTCTCAGATGTTACGTAAAATGTCAGAGATTTTCCACAATACCTGACGAACATTTAATTTTTGGCCTTCCGTGGCGCAATAATTAGCGCGTCGAGCACTTAATCGAAAGGTTGGTGGTTCGAGCCCACCCGGAAGAGGTGTTGTGACGTCTCAGATGTAACGTAAAATGTCAGAGTTTTTCCACAATACCTGACAAGCATTTAATTTCTGGGCTTCCGTGGCGCAATGGTTAGCGCGTTCAGCTGTTAATCGAAAGGTTGGTATTCGAGCCCACCCGGGAGAGGTGTTGTGAGGTCTCAGATGAAGCGTGAAAAGTCAAACTTTTTCCATAATACGTGATAACCATTTATTTTCTTATCTTTCGTGGCTCAATGGTTAGCGCGTTCGGCTGTTAACCAATAGCTGGGTGGTTCGAGCCCACCCGGGAGCGGTGTTTTTGGATCTCAAATGTAACGTAAATAGCCAAAGTTTTTCCGCAATACCTGACGACTATTTTTTTTGGGCGTCCGTGGCGCAATGGTTAGCGCGTTCGGCTGTTAACCGAAAGGTTGGTGGTTCGAGCCCATCCGGGAGCGGTGTTGTGAGGCCTCAGATGTGAAGTAAAAAGTCAAAGTTCTACCTCAATACCTGACGAAAATTTAATTTTTGGGCTTCAGTGGCGCAATGGTTAGCGCGTTCGGCTATTAACCAATAGGTTGGTGGTTCGAGCCCATCCGGGAGAAGTGTTGTGACGTCTCAGATGTAACGTAAAATGTCGGAGTTTTTCCACAATACCTGACGAACATTTAATTTTTGGGCTTCAGTGGCGCAATGGTCAGCGCGTTCAGCTGTTAACCGAAAGGTTGGTGGTTCGAGCCCAAACGAGAGAGGTTTTGTGGGGTCTCAGATGTAGCTTGAAAAGTCGTAACTTTTCATCAATACCTGACAAACATTTAATTTCTGAGCTTCCGTGGCTCAATGGTTAGCGCGTTCGGCTATTAACCAATAGGTTGGTGGTTCGAGCCCATCCGGGAGAAGTGTTGTGACGTCTCAGATGTAACGTAAAATGTCAGAGTTTTTCCACAATACCTGACGAACATTTAATTTTTGGGCTTCAGTGGCGCAATGGTCAGCGCGTTCAGCTGTTAACCGAAAGGTTGGTGGTTCGAGCCCAAACGAGAGAGGTTTTGTGGGGTCTCAGATGTAGCGTGAAAAGTCGTAACTTTTCAACAATACCTGACAACCATTTAATTTCTGAGCTTCCGTGGCTCAATGGTTAGCGCGTTGGTCTGTTAACCAATAGGTTGGTGGTTCTAGCCCATCCGGGAGCGGTGTTGTGATGTCTCAGATGTAACGTAAAATGTCAGAGTTTTTCCACAATACCTGACGAACATTTATTTTTTGGGCTTCCGTGGCGCAATGGTTAGCGCGTTCAGCTGTTAATCGAAAGGTTGGTGGTTCGAGCCCACCCGGAAGAGGTGATGTGGGGTCTCAGATGTAGCGTAAAAAGCCAAAACTTTTCCACAATACGTGACAACCATTTAATTTGTGAGCTTCCGTGGCTCAATGGTTAGCGCGTTCGGCTGTTAATCGAAAGGTTGGTGGTTCGAGCCCATCCGGGAGCGGTGTTGTGAGGTCTCGGATGTGAAGTAAAAATCAAAGTTTTACCTCAATACCTGACGAGCATTTATTTTTTGGGCTTCCGTGGCTCAATGGTTAGCGCGTTCAGTTGTTAATCGAAAGGTTGGTGGTTCGAGCCCACCCGGGAGAGGTGTTGTGAGGTCTCAGATGTAGCGTGAAAAGTCAAACTTTTTCCATAATACGTGATAACCTTTTATTTTCTGATCTTTCGTGGCTCAATGGTTAGCGCGTTCGGCTGTTAACCAATAGCTTGGTGGTTCGAGCCCACCCGGGAGCGGTGTTTTTGGATCTCAAATGTAACGTAAATGGCCAAAGTTTTTCCACAATACCTGTCGACCATTTAATTTTTGGGCTTCCGTGGCGCAATGGTTAGCGCGTTCAGCTGTTAACCGAAAGGTTGGTGGTTCGAGCCCAAAAGAGAGGTTTTGTGGGGTCTCAGATGTTGCGTGAAAAGTCGTAACTTTTCAACAAAACCTGACAACCATTTAATTTTTGGGCGTCCGTGGCGCAATGGCTAGCGCGTTCGGCTGTTAACCGAAAGGTTGGTGGTTCGAGCCCATCCGGGAGCGGTGTTTTGACGTCTCAGATGTTACGTAAAATGTCAGAGATTTTCCACAATACCTGACGAACATTTAATTTTTGGCCTTCCGTGGCGCAATAATTAGCGCGTCGAGCACTTAATCGAAAGGTTGGTGGTTCGAGCCCACCCGGAAGAGGTGTTGTGGGGTCTCAGATGTAGCGTTAAAAGTCAAAACTTTTCCACAATACGTGACAACCATTTAATTTCTCATCTTCCGTGGCTCAATGGTTAGCGCGTTCGGCTGTTAACCAATAGGTTGGTGGTTCGAGCCCACCCGGGAGCGGTGTTTTTGGATCTCAAATGTAACGTAAATAGCCAAAGTTTTTCCACAATACCTGACGACCATTTAATTTTTGGGCGTCCGTGGCGAATGGTTAGCGCGTTCGGCTGTTAACCGAAAGGTTGGTGGTTCGAGCCCATCCGGGAGCGGTGTTGTGAGGTCTCAGATGTGAAGTAAAAAGACAAGGTTTTACCTCAATACCTGACGAAAATTTAATTTTTGGGCTTCAGTGGCGCAATGGTCAGCGCGTTCAGCTGTTAACCGAAAGGTTGGTGGTTCGAGCCCTCCCGGGAGCGGTGTTGTGACGTCTCAGATGTAACGTAAAATGTCAGAGTTTTCCACAATACGTGACAACCATTTAATTTCTGAGCTTCCGTGGCTCAATGGTTAGCGCGTTCGGCTGTCAATCGAAAGGTTGGTGGTTCGATCCCATCCGGGAGCGGTGTTGTGAGGTCTCGGATGTGAAGTAAAAAGTCATAGTTTTACCTCAATACCTGACGAAAATTTAATTTTTGGGCTTCAGTGGCGCAATGGTCAGCGCGTTCAGCTGTTAACCGAAAGGTTGGTGGTTCGAGCCCTCCCGGGAGCGGTGTTGTGACGTCTCAGATGTAACGTAAAATGTGAGAGTTTTTCCACAATACCTGACGAGCATTTAATTTTTGGGCTTCCGTGGCGCAATGGTTAGCGCGTTCAGCTGTTAATCGAAAGGTTGGTGGTTCGAGCCCACCCGGGAGAGGTGTTGTGAGGTCTCAGATGTAGCGTGAAAAGTCAAACTTTTTCCATAATACGTGATAACCATTTATTTTCTGATCTTTCGTGGCTCAATGGTTAGCGCGTTCGGCTGTTAACCAATAGCTTGGTGGTTCGATTCCACCCGGGAGCGGTGTTTTTGGATCTCAAATGTAACGTAAATAGCCAAAGTTTTTCTACAATACCTGACGACCATTTAATTTTTGGGCTTCCGTGGCGCAATGGTTAGTGCGTTCAGCTGTTAACCGAAAGGTTGGTGGTTCGAGCCCAAACGAGAGAGGATTTGTGGGGTCTCAGATGTAGCGTGAAAAGTCGTAACTTTTCAACAATACCTGTCAACCATTAAATTTTTGGGCGTCCGTGGCGCAATGGCTAGCGCGTTCGGCTGTTAACCGAAAGGTTGGTGGTTCGAGCCCATCCGGGAGCGGTGTTGTGACGTCTCAGATGTTACGTAAAATGTTAGAGTTTTTCCACAATACCTGACGAACATTTAATTTTTGGGCTTCCGTGGCGCAGTAATTAGCGCGTCCAGCTCTTAATCGAAATGTTGGTGGTTTGAGCCCACCCGGAAGAGGTGTTGTGGGGTCTCAGATGTAGCGTTAAAAGTCAAAACTTTTCCACAATACGTGACAACCATTTAATTTCTGATCTTCCGTGGCTCAATGGTTAGCGCGTTCGGCTGTTAACCAATAGGTTGGTGGTTCGAGCCCACCCGGGAGCGGTGTTTTTGGATCTCAAATGTAACGTAAATAGCCAAAGTTTTTCCACAATACCTGACGACCATTTAATTTTTGGGCGTCCGTGGCGAATGGTTAGCGCGTTCGGCTGTTAACCGAAAGGTTGGTGGTTCGAGCCCATCCGGGAGCGGTGTTGTGAGGTCTCAGATGAGAAGTAAAAAGTCAAGGTTTTACCTCAATACCTGACGAAAATTTAATTTTTGGGCTTCAGTGGCGCAATGGTCATTGCGTTCAGCTGTTAACCGAAAGGTTGGTGGTTCGAGCCCTCCCGGGAGCGGTGTTGTGACGTCTCAGATGTAACGTAAAATGTCAGAGTTTTTCCACAACACCTGACGAACATTTAACTTTTGGGCTTCCGTGGCGCAATGGTTAGCGCGTTCAGCTGTTAATCGAAGGGTTGGTGGTTCGAGCCCGCCCGGAAGAGGTGTTGTGGGGTCTCAGATGTAACGTAAAAAGTCAAAACTTTTCCACAATACGTGACAACCATTTAATTTCTGAGCTTCCGTGGCTCAATGGTTAGCGCGTTCGGCTGTCAATCGAAAGGTTGGTGGTTCGAGCGCATCCGGGAGAAGTGTTGTGACGTCTCAGATGTAACGTAAAATGTCGGAGTTTTACCTCAATACCTGACGAAAATTTAATTTTTGGGCTTCAGTGGCGCAATGGTTAGCGCGTTCGGCTATTAACCAATAGGTTGGTGGTTCGAGCCCATCCGGGAGAAGTGTTGTGACGTCTCAGATGTAACGTAAAATGTCGGAGTTTTTCCACAATACCTGACGAACATTTAATTTTTGGGCTTCAGTGGCGCAATGGTCAGCGCGTTCAGCTGTTAACCGAAAGGTTGGTGGTTCGAGCTCAAACGAGAGAGGTTTTGTGGGGTCTCAGATGTAGCTTGAAAAGTCGTAACTTTTCATCAATACCTGACAACCATTTAATTTCTGAGCTTCCGTGGCTCAATGGTTAGCGCGTTCGGCTGTTAACCTATAGGTTGGAGGTTCTAGCCCATCCGGGAGCGGTGTTGTGATGTCTCAGATGTAACGTAAAATGTCAGAGTTTTTCCACAATACCTGACGAAAATTTAATTTTTGGGCTTCAGTGGCGCAATGGTCAGCGCGTTCAGCTGTTAACCGAAAGGTTGGTGGTTCGAGCCCTCCCGGGAGCGGTGTTGTGACGTCTCAGATGTAACGTAAAATGTGAGAGTTTTTCCACAATACCTGACGAGCATTTAATTTTTGGGCTTCCGTGGCGCAATGGTTAGCGCGTTCAGCTGTTAATCGAAAGGTTGGTGGTTCGAGCCCACCCGGGAGAGGTGTTGTGAGGTCTCAGATGTAGCGTGAAAAGTCAAACTTTTTCCATAATGCGTGATAACCATTTATTTTCTGATCTTTCGTGGCTCAATGGTTCAAATTCAAATTCAAATTCAAAAATGTTTATTTTTTACTTTTCATTACATTTCAGTTTGCTACGGGGCTAAGTCACATTGTGACTTGTAAGCCCCGTGCCTATCTGCTTAATTTAATTTAACAATTTAATTTAATCAAATAAAAAATAGATTTAACAATGGTGTCTTATAATAATTCGTGTTAAAGATTCATGAAAAAAGATTTAATGAATATATGTTATATCCACTTAAAATTGAACAGTGGCATGGTTAGCGCGTTCGGCTGTTAACCAATAGCTTGGTGGTTCGATTCCACCCGGGAGCGGTGTTTTTGGATCTCAAATGTAACGTAAATAGCCAAAGTTTTTCTACAATACCTGACGACCATTTAATTTTTGGGCTTCCGTGGCGCAATGGTTAGTGCGTTCAGCTGTTAACCGAAAGGTTGGTGGTTCGAGCCCAAACGAGAGAGGATTTGTGGGGTCTCAGATGTAGCGTGAAAAGTCGTAACTTTTCAACAATACCTGTCAACCATTTAATTTTTGGGCGTCCGTGGCGCAATGGCTAGCGCGTTCGGCTGTTAACCGAAAGGTTGGTGGTTCGAGCCCATCCGGGAGCGGTGTTGTGACGTCTCAGATGTTACGTAAAATGTTAGAGTTTTTCCACAATACCTGACGAACATTTAATTTTTGGGCTTCCGTGGCGCAGTAATTAGCGCGTCCAGCTCTTAATCGAAATGTTGGTGGTTTGAGCCCACCCGGAAGAGGTGTTGTGGGGTCTCAGATGTAGCGTTAAAAGTCAAAACTTTTCCACAATACGTGACAACCATTTAATTTCTGATCTTCCGTGGCTCAATGGTTAGCGCGTTCGGCTGTTAACCAATAGGTTGGTGGTTCGAGCCCACCCGGGAGCGGTGTTTTTGGATCTCAAATGTAACGTAAATAGCCAAAGTTTTTCCACAATACCTGACGACCATTTAATTTTTGGGCGTCCGTGGCGAATGGTTAGCGCGTTCGGCTGTTAACCGAAAGGTTGGTGGTTCGAGCCCATCCGGGAGCGGTGTTGTGAGGTCTCAGATGAGAAGTAAAAAGTCAAGGTTTTACCTCAATACCTGACGAAAATTTAATTTTTGGGCTTCAGTGGCGCAATGGTCAGCGCGTTCAGCTGTTAACCGAAAGGTTGGTGGTTCGAGCCCTCCCGGGAGCGGTGTTGTGACGTCTCAGATGTAACGTAAAATGTCAGAGTTTTTCCACAACACCTGACGAACATTTAACTTTTGGGCTTCCGTGGCGCAATGGTTAGCGCGTTCAGCTGTTAATCGAAGGGTTGGTGGTTCGAGCCCGCCCGGAAGAGGTGTTGTGGGGTCTCAGATGTAACGTAAAAAGTCAAAACTTTTCCACAATACGTGACAACCATTTAATTTCTGAGCTTCCGTGGCTCAATGGTTAGCGCGTTCGGCTGTCAATCGAAAGGTTGGTGGTTCGAGCGCATCCGGGAGCGGTGTTGTGAGGTCTCGGATGTGAAGTAAAAAGTCAAAGTTTTACCTCAATACCTGACGAAAATTTAATTTTTGGGCTTCAGTGGCGCAATGGTCAGCGCGTTCAGCTGTTAACCGAAAGGTTGGTGGTTCGAGCCCTCCCGGGAGCGGTGTTGTGACGTCTCAGATGTAACGTAAAATGTCAGAGTTTTTCCACAATACCTGACGAACATTTAATATTTGGGCTTCCGTGGCGCAATGGCTAGCGCGTTCGGCTGTTAACCGAAAGGTTGGTGGTTCGAGCCCATCCGGGAGCGGTGTTGTGACGTCTCAGATGTTACGTAAAATGTCAGAGTTTTTCCACAATACCTGACGAACATTTAATTTTTGGCCTTCCGTGGCGCAATAATTAGCGCGTCGAGCACTTAATCGAAAGGTTGGTGGTTCGAGCCCACCGGAAGAGGTGTTGTGGGGTCTCAGATGTAACGTAAAATGTCAGAGTTTTTCCACAATACCTGACGAACATTTAATTTTTGGGCTTCCGTGGCGCAATGGTTAGCGCGTTCAGCTG